>NW_028243397.1:0-210060 GCF_964263255.1 Lissotriton vulgaris
AGGCCTCCGGGCACAGGGATGATGCAGCAGGCGGCAAAGCAGTTTGGGAGCTGAAGTCCTTGCACAGTGCTCAAGCAGCTTGCAGGTGGACCAGTCAACCAGTCAATAATCAGTCAGGGCTGACTAGAGCCTAGAGATGTCTGCTCCGCAGTGTGTGTTGACTGACACTTGACTAGCAGTGGGGTGTGCATGAATCCCCCATTGTTTTTTTTACCCAGAATCCTCTGCAAACCTCAGATGTAGCAAAAACGTCACATTTTTATCACATGTCTGTGTGGGAAAGTTAAAAGATTCCCGTGCCAGAAAAAAATTCCTACCACCCAGCATTTACCATGATCTCCTGATAAAAATGTTGCATCATTTGTGTGGGTGCCCTAATCAGAATAGAGCCTAAAAATGTATTAAAGCACTACCTGTCATTATGGACATGCTTTGCTTCCCCTTCAGATTAAAATTTGATATGTTTTTAGGCTGATGCTAGTATGACTACCTACAAATTCAGAGATGTGCAAATAACCAATGCTTTTAAATTCCATGTGTTATTCCCATTTCAGAAATACATAGGTTTCCTTGGTACCTAGTTTTCACTCTTTATATTTTACTAAATTATTGCTGTATACCCAGTACACAATTGAAAAACCATTGCAAGGTTCAGCTAAGTTATTGGTTCTGGGTACCCCAGGTTCTTGGTGAATCTATAAATCCAATGCATCCCCACAATCAGAAGGGACAAGTGGACGAAACACTATATTGCTTTAAAAAAAAACAGGCACAGTTTTTCAAATCAATTTCAATATGTTTCTTTTTTCAACTGTTATTTTCTATAGTAATTTCTCAAAGGACCTACAAAAAAGACCTTTTTCTGAATTCATAATTGTGTCTACCTTACAGAAATATATAGCTTTCCGGGATCCATCATTGGTTTTACACCCATTTCTGCCACTAACTGGAAGGAGGTTGGAAGCACAAAAACAGAAAAATTGGGATATGAGCCAGTGAAATTATTACATCACATTCTGTCATCCCTTGTCCCTTTCTCTTTAAGACTTTGTAAATAGTTGGTTCTGGCACCTGCCAGGTTTTGTATAAGTTCTAAAGAGAATTAGAACCTGGTCTTTTTGTGTCTGCCTGTTGTCATGATGGTACTGTGCCATTACGATGAAACTATCTATTTTACCACAATTGGAATCTGCTCATATTTATTTTGGAATCCTAAACTGGCGACAAGTTATACTACATATCTGCTACCCTACTTGGCACAGGAGCGGTACCACTACTTTTGGGATTTAATTTTTACTATTTGTTGGACTACTGGATTACTGGAATATCGAATTGCTACTGGATTGCTTCACCTTTGGATTATTCTGCTCATCTATTCTACTGTGAATCTTTTCGCAAATGTCTACCTTTTTCAGTGTTGGAATACTGAAATGTTTTACATTTGTTTTTTAAACGCACCAGCTGCCCACATGACACACATCTTCCTTGCCAAGCACTCAGGCAACACCACATAGCAACAGGGCACCTGACAGAAGGTAAGAATGAAAAAGAATTCCAAGTCGGAAGATGCCTGATGTCAGATGCCTGTAGAAGAATCCTAAATTGGAGGACGCCTGACGCCCGACACCGGATGCCTGACCCATGATACCTGACGTTACCTTTTTACTCACCATCATCACGTTACATTCCCTAGCTTCATCAGCCATCTTAATTTGGGATTTCTTACACGTCGATACGCACGACTGCGCACAATGTATTTCCTCATTTATTCCAACTTATCGATGCGCACAACTGCGTATTACATAGTTCTTCTTTATTTTCATTCTTCATTGTGACCCTGTCATGATAAGAGGATAAATATTGTGCACATCATGGTGTTGTGCACGCCTAAGAACATTTCCTATCTCAGAAGGACATATGTGAGTGGAATACTTTACATTAACCTTATTAAAGTGTTTTTTTATTGAGTTGCACATTTTCCATGCTGATTTCCACAGCTGAAACTCTTTTTACATAGTTTCTCTTGCACATTTTTCATACTAAATTGCACATTATTCTTCACATTGATGTGCACAGCAGAGTTTTTTACAGATTGCAAAGTTTACTGTTTAATTTAATAATATCTGTCTTTCAGTTCATGATCTTTTTTCCAAAATCGTATTGAGTGTGTGGACACACTAGTGCAGTAGTTAGTATCTAGGAGGGGTGAATATGAAGTTTGAACCTCATACACATGTTTTTCAAGAAAAAGGTGATCCACCCATTCCCTGGCCTAGATGAAAAGAGGAATATTTTTACCTATACGAAAGCTATTGATGGAGACAGAATGGGCAATGAGAGGAAAATAACCTATACTACTACACTGTTTAGGGTCAGAAGGTCAAGCTGTATTTAGAACTTTACCTATTGTCCAAGGGGAATTAGGTACTTTTGAAGAAGCTATAGCCCTTATGGAGTATAGGTATAAACCCACAACTAGAATAGCACTCAATATATATACGTTTTATACTCATTCACAAAAGGAATCTGGGTCCTTGGATGATTTTTTGACTGCACTTAGGGCACTTGTTGTTTCTTGTAACTTTGGAGTTATCTCAGATGAAATGATCAGAGATCAAATCATAGTTAATGTCAAGAGTAAAAGGACGCAGGAACAACTCTGCAAATTGGGTAATCCTAATTTGCATGATACTATTACTACTGCAAAATCTTTTGAACAATCTGAATAATGGATGAAAACTATTGAAGAAGTTAGTTCTAAGAATGAGAAAACTGTAGACAACTTGTGTGTCATAAATACTTCTCGGAAATTTCCTCAATCAGGGAAGAAAAGTGACAAGAATTTAGTTTGTTATAGATGTGGTAGTCTCAAACATGTAGCGTCTTTTCAACACTGTCCTGCCATTGGAAAAGAGTGCATTAAATGTGGGAGGATATTTCATTTTGCCAGAGTGTTTAACAATGATAAAAAGAGAGTGATAACAAAGGGGAAAATGTTTCCCACGAGAAGTAACTGGGATTGTTGTATCAGTTGAAGTCTCCTAAGTGTGTTTGGTCAGTTTTTAAACAAAGATTTGGAACTTATGGCTGACTCAGGATCACCATTGTCAATCATTACTGAAAACTATAAAAGTTTGATAAATCCTTTTCCCGTGAGGATTTGTGTGCCTCGAATGTCATTGTTCAAAGCTTTGATGGTTTCCATTATCAACCTCATGGGTTATGTTGCTTCTGATTTCTCATTCAAAGGGAGCACAGCTTCCATAAAATTTTATGTGGTGAAGAAAGGTGTTAATGTTTTGCGTTGGAGAGAGCAGTGGAGATTAGGAATCATACTAAATCCTTGCAGCAAGGATCCTGTTCTTGCAATTGAAGATGACACAGGTGGGAAGGTAATTGAAGATGAATTTCCTGATGTTTTTTATGAGATGTTGGGAAAGCATGGGGGTTTTACTCATTCAATCAAGCTTATGCAAGGAGTGTGTCCTGTTAAACAGGAGCTTAGGAATGTTCCAAATAATGTAAGGGAGGAGTTGGGAGGTGTTCCTAAGGAGATGCTAGAAGGGGTGTTATTGAGGAAGTGGAATTATCAGAATGGGTTTCTCTGATTGCTTTGGAACGAAAACCTGATAAGTCGTTAAGATTATGCATTGTTCTCAGAGCTTCGACTGCTAATATTTTAGTAGACTGTTATCCTTTACGGAATATTAATGAGGCTGTGAGCATGCTTGGAGTTGCCCCCATTTTTTCTACCCTTGATCATCGCTCTGCATAACATCAAATAGAACCCGCAGAGGAGTCACGTTGCATGACTGCTTATCACTCCTCAAGGTTTTTTCCAGTTCAAAAGAATGTCTTTGGACTTGCTTCTGCAGCTTCTTTCTTCTAAAGGTCCATGTATTATCTATTCAAAAGGATGCAATCTTTTGTCAAATGTTTTCAAGATGATATTTCTATATTTTCTGGTGATAAAATGGTATATTCTGATCACATTAGAAAAGTGTGTGATGTTCATACATAGATTAACTCTTAAAAGAAATAAGTGCAATTTGTATTGAGACTCAGTGGAATATTTAAGACACACATTATCTAAAGAAGGAGTGGTACCTAAAAAGTCTCTGGTTGAGGCTATCCTCAAAGCCCCTGCTCCAGATTCAAAAGATAAAATACTCTCTTTTTCAAGTATCTGCGAATATTACAGTAAATTCATTAAAAACTTTGTGTCCAAGATGGACCCTTGTGAGAGCTTACAAGAAAGAATGTTGAATTTGTGTGGGAAGAAGGACTGCAAGGGGCTTTTGAGACTATTGAAGCTGAGATGGTGACTGCCCCCACTTTAAAACCGAACTGTATCAATAAGATGTGCACAGTTACAGTAGATGCAAGTTTATATGGGTTGGGGGGTTTGTCACTATGCGCTGGAAAGGAAGAGTGGAATTTAGCCTTCGCTTCCCGCACTCTTAATGTCACAGAGAGGTGCTATGCAGTCATTGAGAGAGAGTTGTTAGCTTGGGTGTGGGCAGTGTAGGAGACATATTTATTTTGAGAACATGTCATAAGCCCCTTGTAATTGTTTTGAATCCTGGGGTGGTCAGAATGCAACTGCTTGCATAGCTAGGTTAATGTCTTGCTTACAAGAGTACAATATTCTGGTAGAATATGTACCGGGGAAAATCAATGTAACAACTGATTGTCTTTCTACGTTGCCTCATGATTTAAATGAAGGAAGTGATTATGAGGAGCTTGTAGCCAATATTGAAGAATTGTTGTCTGGGAGATTTGGTACTATTTCGAAATAGATGTGGAGAAGTGCTATGCAGTGTGGTAGGTTTCTTCCTAAGGTTACTGAGTATGTGAGGGAAGGATAGCCTCCCAAGTGTGAAATTTCTTAAGATCTGGTTCCTTTCTGGAAATTCTCAGGTGAACTAGAGATGGAGGGGATCTAGTATTCAGGAAAGGTAAATCCATTCTACCCTTATCCCTTCGTAGTCGCATTTTGTCTGTGTCATCTGGGAATGTCATCCATGAAGAGATTGGCCAGAAGAATTGTGTTTTGGTGGCCTGGTTTGGACAGATTTGTGGTACAAAAGGGGGGGGACAAAAGGGTAGTCGTGATGGACGGAGCATCTGAATCAATCAAACACTCACACCCAGTCAAAAGATCTGGGTTTAATCCATCACCGTTTTTTAGCCCACTCTGCCACCCCAGTTCAGACATGGCTATATGCAAATCAGTCTGACCCTGTGCCTCATGGGAACAGTCCAGCCCGAACTGCCAAGCCATGTCTTCCCTGGACCGGAAACAATCTTCCGAGGACTGGTTTCTGGCATTCCAGTCGTCTTCAGCCCGCCTTGCTTGAATCCAGTGGCAAAGTGAGCTAGGGACTCACGTCTGAGCATACCCTGCCACACTTATGGCGGCCAAAAGTGATACAAAAGGGGGTGGTGATGGACGGAGCATCTGAATCAATCAAACACTCACACCCAGTCAAAAGATCTGTGTTTAATCCATTACCGTTTGGGAAAGGTCTATAGTCAAGTGAAAGTACAGAAATTATTATAAAACACTGTGTATAGTAACCACCATCAATAATTATGGTAGTAATGCATCACCGTTCTTTAGCCCACTCTGCCACCTCAGTTCAGACATGGCTATATGCAAATCAGTCTGACCCTGTACCTCATGGGAACAGTCCAGCACGAACTGCCAAGCTGGACAGATTTGTGAACAGAGGTGTAACAGAATGCTCTGATTGTGTTAGCAGTGACAAGATGCCCAAGTGTAACCCTGCTCCTCTAATATCTGTGGAGTGGCCTGAATTTCTGTGTCAAAAGGTTGATTTTGCATTACGGGTCCATTTAACTTTTTACCTTTTGATAGCAGATTTGCAAAAGTGATGGTTTATCATCACTCTAAATGGCCTGAGATCAATCTTGGGCCTCATGGTAAGTCTTGTCATTTGATTGCATTTTTCAAAGAAGTTTTTGCCAGAGAAGGCTATCCAGAAGTATTCAATACGGAAAATGGGGAACAGATTAAATCTCATAATATGGCAGATTTTCTTAAGTTTTTTAACATTCGTCATGTCACCACAGCTTTATACGAACCTCAAGGTAATGGTCAAGTGGACAGATATAATAGAGGTTTGAAATAGGATATTCTGTGCAGTGTTGGTCTGGAGTGGAAAGACAAACTAAGAGAGAGGTTATGCTTACATCGCATAACGTCTCACTCTACTACTGAGGTTTAACCTTTCAAATTGTTGAAAGGCAGGGAGCCTATCTCTAAGTTGTGCCCATGGTGGTTTAGGAAGAAGTGTTGTGGAAGTCTTTGTGTGGAGAACAAAGAGGATGTGGCCCTGAGGGTGCAAGAGAAACAATTGAGTTGCAAACACTATTATGACATCAGAATGAATGTTAAGCAACCTCTTTTTGTTTGTGGAGACTGGGTCAGAATACGAAACCAGGTATTTTGCTTAAATAAGAGGCCAAATTTGGAAGACCTATAAAAGTCATAAAGGTGAATCGCAACGCATTGTCACCCAGGATGGGAAAGTATGGAATGTCTGGAGGGTGGCCAAAAGTGTTGTAGTCTGTCCTTAAATTTTATCAAATAAGGAAAATGTGTTACATCACATCCTGTTATCCCTTGTCCCTTCCCCATTTAAGCCTTTGTATATATTTGCTTCTGGCACCTGCCGGGTTCTAAACAGAACCAGAACCTGGTCATTCTGTTACTGCCTTCTGTCTGAATGGTACTGTGTCGTGACTTTGACCTGCGTGCTACCGTGGAATCGGATTGCCTCCTGAAGTGTTTCCCTCTGCTGCCCTTCCTCGCTTGACTCAACAACTTGCGGAACCCGCTTTGCGGGTCCCGCTGCGTGGAAGAGGACACTGGTGTGCTTTCTGCAGAAGGCCGGGGGACTTTGTTACTGGGGAGAGTCAAGGGGCAGAGTAGCAGGGCTACGAGCGTGTGCGGGGACTCCATCTCCCAGGAGTCCCTGCTCGGCCAATAGGCTACACCTGGCCCACTCTCCCTGCTAGCCCCGCCCCCCGTGCATCGGAAACCTTTAGAACACCTTGCAGCTGCTGACCCGGCGGGATGCCTTGTGCCGTGACTTTGACCAGCGTGCTACTGTGGAATCGGTTTGCCTCCTGAAGTGTTCCCCTCTGCTGCCCTTCCTCGCTTGACTCAACAACTTGCGGAACCCGCTTCGCGGGTCCCGTTGCGTGGAAGATAGCCGGAGTACTTTGTTACTGGGGAGAGTCAAGGGGCAGAGTAGCAGGGCTGCGAGCGTGTGCGGGGACTCCATCTCCCAGGAGTTCCTGCTCGGCCAATAGGCTACACCTGGCCCGCTCTCCCTACTATCCCCGCCCCGTGTTGTCCACACCCCATTTAACCAGGAGCCTTTACCGCAGCGCGGGAGAATCCCGGGAGAAGCCCGGGACAAGGGCGGGCCGTTTTGAGGCCGTTCGGAGGCTGAAGGAGGCTGGGCTGGGCCTGGTCTCTAACTTCCACTGCACCCTCTCTGAACTGTAAGACTGTTCAGTTTCTGATATTGTGCACTTATGTCACGCCCTCGTATTGAGCCTATTCTTTGGTATTGTTTATTCACTGTCTCACTTCGTTTAGCATTTCTTAGCCAGTGCTAACCCAAAGGATCTTCTCCCTCGTTGCCCCACTAATAACATCTATATCTTCGGTTCTAGGTTGTAGGAGTATTTATCTATCCGGGGTAAGGGTTTTATGTTATTACCTTAAATTATTCTCGGGTAAATTGAAGTCATTATTTTAGATAATATCAGCCTTGCTATACATTACAACCAACATTGACTTTCTCAGTCTTCATGGCCACTAACCAAGAGAAAAATATGTTGTCGGACGCAGGGGGACATAGCAAAGGACCTTAGGATAATTATTTTAGAAAACCTGCTCCTGACATAGAAAGGGAATGCGACCTGGCTGAACAAAGGGCCGACCGGCGTCATTCCATTGAATCCATTAAAAATAGATCACCCGTGGTCGCATTACCCCAGATTAACCCAGTGGGTGTAGGTCTGACACAAGGAAGTGAGGACCCCCTATCTACACAGGGAATCCCAACGCTTCTGCGTGATACGCCCCCTTCTTCAACTGCTCCTAATAGTGTGTGTTAGAACCGGCTGTCTCTAGTTGGCAGAGGTATGCACTTCTGACAAATAGTGACACACCTTTTCTAGTCAGGGCAAGGGGATCACACCCTTTGATAACCCCTGCTCACCCCCTTGGTAGCTTGGCAGAGCAGACAGGCTTATCTCAGAGGCTGTGCGTTAAGCATTTATGACCACATACAGTAATAAATGGAATACACTACAAATGGACACGACACAGTAGTATTATAAAAATAAGGATTTTTATATAAGGCTTAGCACAAGACCAAATACCGACAAAAATATACACAATCTTAATAAATACTCTTGGAAGGGAAAATAATAGTTCAAATGTAGTTTCTTCTTTAGCACAAAGTCTTTCGTATCAAAATCAACTCTTCTTCCTGGAAACACAGTTCTTGGCAACAATGTAACCCACACGGGAGTCACACGACGTCGAGGTAAAGTTAATCCAAAGGTTCGGCGTCGACCGCGAGGAGCGCTACGTCAAGCCCGGAGTCACACGGACCCCCAACAACACAGTACCTTAGGAAACGATGATCAGCGGTGTCGAGCAATCCGGCGTCGCGTCGTCGGTGTCGGTCAGGCTTCAGTAGTCGTCGATGTCAATGATGCGGTTGCAAGAGTGAGCAGCGCTCACGGCGTCGAGAGGGCTTAGAAGTCGATGCGATCAGCAGCGGTGCAGACACGAGGTCCCTTGGAGCTGGAGCCGAACTCACTACTCACTGGCGTTGCTGCTGGCGTTGATCGGGCCCGGCGGGCGGCGTCGAGGGAGCGGGACACTGGAGCCGTTACTCACGATGTCGAGCTGGATTCGGCGACGTCTGTCGGCGTCGAGATTGCTGGCTTTTTCAGAGGTGCTGGATTCACAGGTTCCAGCAAAATAGTACTTTAAGCAGAAGTCCTTTAGCCCTATGACTTCAACAGGAGACTGGCACTCTTCTAGTCCTTGGAGATTTTCTTAGCAAAGCGTGAGAGTACACACACAGTTCCTCTCTCCTGGTTCCTTGGCAAAAATAAAGAAGCGATGCAGGATTCTCCCCAGCAAACAGCACACTGGCAGAAGGGGTAGGCAAGTCCTTGGATCAGCAGGCTTCTTGTCCTTGGTTTCAGGGTTCCTTGTCAGAAGTGATCTAAATTCTTGGTTCAGGGGTCCTTCTCTTATACCCCTTTTTGGCTTTGATCCCTTTGTCCATGCAGGGGGATTTCCCAACATCCTGGGTCTGTTGTGGGTGGAGCCAGGCAGAGGCACCTGGCCTATTCACTGAGCAGGGCTGGGTCCTCAGACGCCCAGCAGGAGGTGGAGCCAGCATTGTCACTGGCTGGAGCAGAGCTATCGGCCTCCTGGTAGGAGGTGGGGCTAGGATCGTCCATGGCAGGCACAGAGCCATCAGTCGCCTGGACGGAGGTGGAGCCAGCATTGTATCAGGCAGGGCAGGCTATCAGCAACTACTCTCCCCTACTCTCAAATCAAATGTCCCACTCATCCCACACTGACTCATCCAGACCTCTGGAGCCACCCAGCTCCTGTCACACACACACCAAACCAGCAGAAACCAGAAATAGTTAGACAAGAAAATACCCACTTTCTAAAAGTGCTATTTTCAAACCCAGAGTCCAAAAACCATCCACACAAACGGATGCGTAATTAAACCCCGAGTTCAGGGATACCAAACTCGACATTGCACTATGCTCCCCGAGCCCGCTAGGATTATAGCATTAATAATCTGGGCAGCCCATTCTAACTAATGGAGAGCAGGTTTCCTCGCAATAGTGAAAAACGAATATGGCTGTAATTCACTATTAGGACATGCCAACTTGGTCGGCCCTGTCCTACCTTATGCTTACAATGCACCCTGCCCGTGGGCCTACTATAGGGGTGACTAACATGAAGTTAAGGGAGGGTTTAGGGACTGGCAAGTAGGTGTACTTGCGCAGTCAGCGTGACAGTACTAGACTGCACGTGGGTCTGGCAATGGCAGACCCTCAGACATACTTTTACTAGGCCGCTCTTGTGGGTGGCACAACATGTGCTGCAAGCCCACGAGCGGCATTTGTATTTACAAGCCCTGGCACTCCTGGTGCACTAGACTAGGGACTGACAGTAAACCAAATAAGCCAAACATGGAATTCAATCAATACAGTAATTTAACATAGGGAGCACTTGCACGGTGGCACTGATCAGCAGTGGCACAGCGCTCAAAGCATATACCAGCAAAAACATCGTAAACAGTGGAGGCAAAACAGAAAAAATGGAGGAGAGACTCAAGCCAATGATGTCAGGTCTAACAGTGTGGAAGAAAATAATTCACTGGTTATCTGTGAGAACCAGCACCCTAATAGAAATAATACCTGATAACCCTCGAGCAGTAATGGGGAAAAAGAAAGTTGGGAAGCGGGAAGTTGTTAAAGCTATTGGTCCCCCACCTAATAAGAGACAGAAGAGGGGAGGTGTCCAACAAAGAGTTAAGATCAGTCATACGGACTTCGGAAAGGGTAGAAAAGCCACAGTTACACCCACACCCACTATAAACGCTACTTTATCTCTCGACCCAGCCCAGGAGGTACCCCCTATAAACACCTCTACAATGACTGGACCCAGACCTGGTTCGCCATCAACCAGTAACCATATACCCAAGGAACAACTGTCGATCCTCTCCATTGACAGCATTAAACATTTACTTAGGGCATTCACTTCTCCCATATTAGAGAGCCTGAAGAGGTTGGAGCAACGACTGGGGGATATAGAAACGGCTATTACCAACAAAGTAGGACCATCGAAAGTACCAGTAGAGCCAGCCGCACCCCCCGCAGCCGTGGTTCCAACCTTTATCCCCTCACACTAAAAGGACTTAACTTCATCTAGTAACCCGGTGAGTTGCAATCATAATGGGGGGAATCCACCTAAGGTATCTAATCAACCGGACCAATGCATTTGTGAGGAAATTCCGAAGGGGGTTGGTACAGCTGGCACTGGAAAGCAGGGAGTACGGAGGCGGGCACATCCAGACAGAGTAGGAAGTCAGAGGGGCCGCCTAGTCGAATTACCACCTGACGCGGTACCCTATGTTTTCGTACTCACGGGCGTCCCTACTTTAGAAGATACTAAGAGGGGAGGCTTTAGCCAATTAAAAAATAAAATCATGCACTGGCTCGGCCAGCACAGACCTCTCCCATGTAACATTAATGGAGAGATTGTCCATGTGCGGCGGCTCTCCTGGTTGAGGAGTCGAGCGAAAGATATAGAGGGTGATTTAATAATCATACATTTTAGGGACCCAAGTGCGGTCAGACACATCCTAAACTGGATGCCAAGGACATCGGGTTCAACCATCGTTCCCTGTGATCTGACCTACTTTTATCCAAGATCCCAGGTGACTCCCATGATGCCTTTTGAGGCACCCTTTGGCCTTTTGAATAATACGCCCATAACATATAACAACCAAAATACGTGGCAGGTTCCAAATTTCACACTGCCAAAAAACATTTAAGGGTGGAACACCGTACCTCATAGGGGGCACGGGAACAACTATAGAAGTACAGACCACCCACAAGGAAATAGGGGAATGGACCATTTGCTGCCTTTTACGCCCTTGGAGACAACCAATAGATTTGAGGCATTCTCCGGTCTGGATGACTGCGAATGACGGTTGGGGTCCCCGGTAAATAGGCCTGAGTGTAGGCGAATTTCTAGTAATTCCACCATTACACTAGTCGCCCCGATAACTGGGACTCCGCAGGATGAGGACAAAGCACTATGTAAAATCCTTAGTTGGAATGTTGCAGGCACGAGATCGAAGAGGGAAGACCCGCTATGGACCAATTTTATCTCCTCCCATGTTGTGATAGCAATTCAAGAATCCTGGGAAACCTCAGTAAACATCTGGCTAGACGGCTTTGCTAGCTTTTTTGTACCAGCAATACCCAGTGTGGTGGGGAGAGCGAAAGGGGGAATAATTTTCCTCTTCTCTCTACAATTAGCGGGGTATTTTAAGCAACTGGAGTCAGGCTCCCCTAATCTTTTGATCGTGGAATGGACTGTTTCACCGAACAGTTCCATCCTATTAATTAATTTTTATAATTCTTGGGAGAGGGCAATGGATACTGGTCACATTGCACCCCTGGAGAAATTTTTACTTAATTTCTGTGTCAACAAGCACACTGCCTTTGAGCTCATTGTGATGGGCGATTTTAATACCCATTTATGTAATCTCCCCTGTTATATAGATGAACATGCGGGACTTTTAGGGGATTCTGTTCCCCATTTTGAACATACAAAAACAGGTGAAGCGCTAGAAGCTTTATTGGCTAGTTTTAATATCTATGAATCTTTCAATACTCATGAAGGGAGAGAGTCCCCACTTATAAAGGAACGCCTCAAGGTTCCATAATTGATTATATATTCATCACTCCTGGTCTAAACACCAAGGTGAAGTCCTATAGGACAATTCCCTCAGCCTACAGTGATCACAATCATGTGCTATTGGTGATGTGCGGGGGAGACCTTAAACGCGAGGGTTGGGGCCGCCCCAAGGGGCAGGCGGTACTTGTCCCTCCTGATCAGGGTAGGCGGCTCAAGTGGGGCAAGGTAATCCCAGATGATTTTATGGCAACCTTATTGCCCAAAATAGAGGGAGACATAGAAACATGCTTAAATCAAGAGGCCCCAAACCGAACAATCATACAGGTGTTTGAAACAATATGTGTTCAAATATCGAGGGATCTGACAGTCAAGCCCTCCAAGAGAGTGCCTAGTACTTAAAGTGGTTTGACGCAAATTGTTCTCGACTAAACACTTGTTTGAAGCGGGCGTTAAAAATCACACCAAGGGACAAGGCTCTCATCGCCAATCTAAGGAGGGAATATAAACTCACCCTAAAGGAGAGAAAAGACGCAATTAAAAGTGAGGCGTGGGATAAACTGCTTTCTATTGACGTCTTGCGAGACAGTAAGAAATTTTGGGAGATCATAAACCACCCTTTTTTCGTCGGAACACAAAACGCAGTCACTGACTGCGTCATTCCGGACGAGAAGTGGGTCCTTCATTTTAAAGATGTTTATGGAGACATGGCCAATCGTATGGCCAATTGGTTGTTAGGGAGTACCCCCCGGTAGAGTTTTCTGAGGTGGAGGTGTTGAAGGCTATTTTGGAGACCTCAAAAAATAAGGCGCCGGGCGCAGATGGCGTACCTACAGACCTAGTGTAAACAAGAGTATCCCTTGGCTCAGTTCAATAGCTATTGAAACCCAAATACTAGTCTTGGACACAAGCAACTAGAGGTTAAATCATAAACATGGCAACATTTTTTGTATGAAAGTATATAAAATATTTTATTAAAATCATTAACAATTCATAAATATATAGACAGAACCTTGAATAAAAATAGAGTTAAACTACTCTATGCAGAAATTATAAAACATTATCACGAAAAAAAAATGTCTTTGATTTAAAAAAACATGAGTGAAACATATGTATACAATATCAATGAACAATCAATCAAAAGGAAGACCTGCTCAAGTTAAGTAAGGACATAAAGAAAATAGGGGAAAGACGTTTTTGGTGGCAGAGAAATTAAACAAACACAGACAGTCACAATTTGTCATTGAATTTTGCACATTAAATATCCAATCTGACTCAAACCAAAACCCGATTTCTTCTCGGTGTTCTTGGGGCGAGTTTGGTGGTTTAATTGTGCACTAGTATGCGTCGACGCGTTTCGATGGCTTTTTTAGATGGATGCCATCTTTATCAAGACTTGTGCTCTTGTTATTGACTCTGCTACAATGGCACTGGATGGTTGCCTTTGTGTATAGATCCTGTTGATAAATATAATTCAATAAGTATATGGCATGAAGAAACAAGTTTTTGTCACTGAAAATCTTACTTTAGGCCTGATCGACTTTTCTTAGATAATAAGACCAGCATTAGCCATTACCGTATACATTTATATTGTCCACAGGTTTGACAAAGCAATAATCAGCTAAACCTTCTTTTTATAACAAACCCTAATAATTTTAAGGCACATCCTCTTAGAAAACATCTTTACATAAGAACCTCCTTGTCCTACCAGTATGTGGGCTTCCATTATAAGAATAACCCCAGGGCTCTCAGGCTGGGTATCCGTTATATTATTCCATAGTATTGGCATGGACCCTCCCTCGGGCAGGCCCTGGGGTAATTGCCCATGTATAGACGGGGGTGAGACAAAAGGGTGGATTACCTTATATCATTGTCTTTTCAGGTGTACAGCTCTGGATGTTTTAAATTGATGGATGGTGCTCAGGGACAGGTTTGTCCTGTAAATACAAGGTTTGCCACGATTGGATTCTAGTTCTCTGTTTGTAGTTCTATATTAGCGTTATTATTAAAGGAGAGGAGATTACCTGAAAGATATATTCCCTCCTGGCAATGTTAGTCTTGCTTAACCATTCTTGCACTTGGATTTGTAGATATGAGGGCATGGATGCAATCACACCTGCACAGTAGATATAGATATTACTTTACAAAGGTGTTGTCATTTAGTTGTATTTTTATTCTAGAGTCTCTTAGTCACTATTAGATTCCATATGCCCAAGTACCTGTGAATTTATTCTCAGTTTAGTACTCCCGTTTCTTTCTGCTTCCTGTTTCCTAATCAGCAGTGGTCACACTCTGTTAGCTTCATATCCTAAAATAGATGTTAATGGTAATGAGGATACCGCTACTCTAATCTAATTTTTATAAAACTGGCTTGCTGGGGATATTGCCTTACCTATAAATGACAAATGCAGGGTCTGAGGATCGGGTGGTAAAAGCACGGTGCCCAGTTCCTGCTCAGGAGCGCCTGGCGTGCCTTAGAGGTGATAAAGAAGAGGAGAGTGGTTAGTTCGCTCTCTCGTTTTATAGTTAAGGGCTCCCAGGGTCATGGAACCTTACCTGTATTTCTTTTCCTGTTCTCGTCCCGCCCGTCCGTATCGCTACTGCTATCTTCGCCGTCTTCCGAGAAAATGCTAATTCTCGTGAGCGGTAGGGGTCTTTTATATATACCGTGTTTCCGGCAAATGGTTAGCTGATCAATGATCTAAAACAGCTGTGTGGTATAAGCTACTGAGCGGGGATGTATCAGAGCCTGAAGCGACGCGGGTTAAATTACTTCCGCGTTCCAAGTCTCGTGTTGGCTTGATACACGCCTCGTTATGGATGTGCTTTACATATTTTCATTCGGATCCCGACCGTTTGGATCTCACCCTACAAGTTTTGTTTAAAAGGGCACAATTTGTTACTTTCGGGTTAAAAGACATCTTGGTTTGGTATTATAAACCCATTTGTCTACATTATACAGGGTCCATGAGTTTACCGTCTGGAGTGAAACGCTGACGCGTTTCAAACCTCGTGCTGAGTTAATAATCCCTGTTAGAGGCTGAAGCGCATGTGGTGCTATTTCCGCGTTACAAGCCTCGTTTTAAGTGGGTGCGCATACCCTTTGCATTGTATTAGCGCACATGCAGCTTTGCTAAGGCTTAACCCATTTATCTTATGCGCACCTCGTGATAATCATATCTCCCCACATAGGGTTCTGATTTACACAAGCCTGTGTTGTGTGCTTTGGCTGTCAACCCTACTCACAGAGGGTAGTCATATTATTCTCAGCTTAACACCATGGATTTGTTCATGTTATTAATGCCTAGTGTAATTTACACGGTAATTAGCCCCTAATTGAAAATGGAACATGAGGGACCCTAAATAAAGTTCTTGTCAGCTGACAAAGTGTTTTAAGTCAACCCAGATAAAACCATATACTGATAGGGGTGAATGTTATGAAAATCACTAAAGTTAATTTTACAGATTCAAGATAATTTTCATCCACTCCTCCCTAGAATTAAGGCCCTTTTCAATGGTTTCCAAATAGCATATGAACCATTGTTCTCGTTGTTTCCTTTTGGCCTCAATACTCCCTCCGCGTCTACTAACAGTTATTTTTTCAAGGATGTACCACGTGAATTCTTCACAGCCATGTTTTTTGTCCTGGAAGTGCTGTGTTAATGGTGCATTTTCTTTATTATTTCTGATTGATGATTTGTGTTCCAGGAGTCTAATCCGTAACTCCCTGCCAGTCTCTCCCACGTAGCCTAAGCCACAGGGACACACTAGCAGGTACACCACATTCTTGCTTCTGCAATTATTTAGACTTCTGGGTATTAAAGTTCTGTTATTGAAGATTAATTTCTTTGTCACAATGCAATTCGGGCAAATTGCACAGGATCCACACTTATAGTTCCCTCTTGCCTTAGTATTATCTGTTAAGGTGGTTTGAAAGGTCTCGCAGGGATTTTTATAGGTTCTCACTAGACTGTTCTTAATAGTTTTATTTCTACGGAACGAGAAAAGTGGTTTGGATAGTGGTGTAGGTAAGCCACTATTGATGATTTTCCAATTTCGATATACAATGTTTTTTATTTTATTGCTTATATTAGAATATTGGCTTACAAAGACTATTCTATCTTGAGTTTTATTGGCCCTTTCTTTGTTCATGTCTATTAATTTTTCTCGGTCATAATACCTGGCACGTTTCAATGATTGTTTTATTAATTTCTTAGGATAACCCCTATCTAGGAGTTTCTTTTCCATGGTTTCTGCATGTTTGTAAAAATCAGTTAGATTTGTACAATTGCGCCGTAAGCGTAAAAATTCCCCAAATGGGATATTGTTTTTCTGAGCTTTTGGATGGTTGCTTTTATATTGTAAGAGAGTGTTTTTGTCGGTCGGTTTGGTGTATAATTCTACTTCCAACTGACCGGCATTCTCTTTGATTTTTATATCTAAGAAGTTTACGCTTTTGTTGCTATAATTTGCAGTAAACTTGAGATTCCTGTCTCCAAGGTTTAACCATTCCAGGAATGAGTCCAGTTCCTCACTAGCACCGTTCCAGACGAAGATGATATCGTCAATGAAACTATGCCAGTGAGTCACATTCTCGAAGAAAGGTGCCATGTCATTATATACATGTTTCAATTCAAAATGGCTGACATACAAACATGCCAGGCTGGGGGCACATGTGGCCCCCATGCTGGTCCCCTTTACTTGCTGGAACAGTTCATCTCTGAATAAAAATACATTATTTTTCAACACTAGCTCAACACAGCCAAGTATGAAGACTATATTCCCTCCCTTTAGATCTTCATTTTCCAAAATGGAGGCCAAAACCTCTATTGTATCATTCTGGGGTATATTCGTGTACAGAGCCTCGATGTCCAAGGTGACCAGAAGCTGGGTCACCTTGTCGAAGCTCTGCCCCTCGAATACCGCAATAGCATGCGCTGTGTCCCTCAGATATGAGCGCTGTTTCTGAACAATAGGGCGCAAAAAGTAATCTGCATATTTACTAAGCGGTTCTAATACAGAACCCAAACTGCTCACTATTGGCCTCATTGGAGGGTCATTCACATTCTTATGGATTTTAGGCAATCCATAAATTGCCGGTGTAGTTGGGTTGCCATTATACAAAAATCTGTACTCATCATCACAAATTAATTCATTTTCTTTTCCAAAATTTAAGAATGTAGAAACATCTCTTTTAAGTTTGTTGATCATATTATTTTGGACTGGGATGTAGTGTTCTCTCACATTCAAGAGGGTTCTCATCCGTGAGTTGTAGTCATCTGTATTAAAAACTACTACCCCTCCGCCTTTGTCGGCAGGTTTGATCGTTATTAAATCATTTTCTTGCAATGCTTTGAGTGCTTCCCTTTGGAATTTTGGTAAATTATTGCATTGTCCCTGTTTGTTATTGACTATGTTCTTAATTTCAATTTCTACTATTTTTTCAAATAATTCTACGTTCTTATCTATTTGGTTAAGAGTTGGTGTGAATACTGATTTTGGTTTGAGACCAGTGACATTAGGTTTGGGTACATATTCTTTGTCAGAGAAGAACCTATTGAGTCTAATTTTTCTAAAAAAGCTTTTCGTGTCTTTTTCTAATTCAAATTTGTTTGGGTAAGCTGTTGGGGCAAAACTAAAACCTAATTTAAGTACTTCTTGCTCATCTCTAGAGAGAATTTTATTCGAGAGGTTTATTATCGGGAATTCATCTACCTCCAGTACCTGGCATTCCTGGTTTTTAGAAAATTGGGGGTTGTCTGATTCGGAGGTGCCGGGTTCCTCGTGGGTTCTTGTCTGGAGTAATTCCGGTAGCCCCTTTGGCCCCTGTGTTGGCGATTCCCTAAAAAATGTTGGGGTTCATTCTGATAGTTCGACATTGGTCTACCTCCCTGTTCGTTGGTGTGTTCTTCATCGTCACTTGATCCTGAAGTTTCGGAGAAGGTTACTCTTCTGTTATTACCTCCTCTTGAGTAGACCTGTCTCGGGTATTGGGGCTTTTCCCACCTTTGCTCACTTCTGCTCGTGTAATAATCTTTGTTTAGAAAAGGGTACACTGATTCTGGGCTGAATTTATCAATATCTTTTCTTAGTTTAGTTGCCTTTTTATTTGTTAGATATTCTCTGTACCCTTCTGTTTCTTGTATGAGTTCATCTAATTTCTTTTTTGTATCCTCTATTATTGTATTACTTTTAATTTTAGCCTCCAATTCTTCAATTTGTTTTCGTTCGAGGACCATTACCTCTTGTGCTGTCTCGATAATTAAAATTAGCCAGTCTCTACTACATCTGTTGGCAATGTGGGTCCAAATTTCTAAAAATTTCTCATTGTCAATAAAGAGCCCCGGTTCATTCCTTATCCTGAGGCCTAGTGGTATCACTCCTGCTCTTAAATACCCCGTTAAGAATTCGGCATGTAGCTCGGTTCTTATGAGTTTTTTCCTTAAATTTAGGATTTTAATTAGTTCTTCATGGCCGTTTTTATCGGTCATGTAGTTGCCTCCTGATTGAGGGTTTTGATTCAGTAATCTATTTAGTTGATCTTCGGTAAAGCCAAATGTTTTAAATTTATCCATTGTTGGCTTACCCTGTGTACCCCAATGGGTGTTATCTTACGGACTCTAGAATATATTTATATTTCCAGGGTCCTGGTGCACGCACTCTCCAGTTCTACGAACTGTACTTTGGTTTGTTGAGATTAAGAGAGAGACCCCTTCAACACCAGGGGAATGGGGTACTGTACCACAGTGTAAACAAGAGTATCCCTTGGCTCAGTTCAATAGCTATTGAAACCCAAATACTAGTCTTGGACACAAGCAACTAGAGGTTAAATCATAAACATGGCAACATTTTTTGTATGAAAGTATATAAAATATTTTATTAAAATCATTAACAATTCATAAATATATAGACAGAACCTTGAATAAAAATAGAGTTAAACTACTCTATGCAGAAATTATAAAACATTATCACGAAAAAAAAATTTCTTTGATTTAAAAAAACATGAGTGAAACATATGTATACAATATCAATAAACAATCAATCAAAAGGAAGACCTGCTCAAGTTAAGTAAGGACATAAAGAAAATAGGGGAAAGACGTTTTTGGTGGCAGAGAAATTAAACAAACACAGACAGTCACAATTTGTCATTGAATTTTGCACATTAAATATCCAATCTGACTCAAACCAAAACCCGATTTCTTCTCGGTGTTCTTGGGGCGAGTTTGGTGGTTTAATTGTGCACTAGTATGCGTCGACGCGTTTCGATGGCTTTTTTAGATGGATGCCATCTTTATCAAGACTTGTGCTCTTGTTATTGACTCTGCTACAATGGCACTGGATGGTTGCCTTTGTGTATAGATCCTGTTGATAAATATAATTCAATAAGTATATGGCATGAAGAAACAAGTTTTTGTCACTGAAAATCTTACTTTAGGCCTGATCGACTTTTCTTAGATAATAAGACCAGCATTAGCCATTACCGTATACATTTATATTGTCCACAGGTTTGACAAAGCAATAATCAGCTAAACCTTCTTTTTATAACAAACCTTAATAATTTTAAGGCACATCCTCTTAGAAAACATCTTTACATAAGAACCTCCTTGTCCTACCAGTATGTGGGCTTCCATTATAAGAATAACCCCAGGGCTCTCAGGCTGGGTATCCGTTATATTATTCCATAGTATTGGCATGGACCCTCCCTCGGGCAGGCCCTGGGGTAATTGCCCATGTATAGACGGGGTGAGACAAAAGGGTGGATTACCTTATATCATTGTCTTTTCAGGTGTACAATTACCGTGTAAATTACACTAGGCATTAATAACATGAACAAATCCATGGTGTTAAGCTGAGAATAATATGACTACCCTCTGTGAGTAGGGTTGACAGCCAAAGCACACATTACAGGCTTGTGTAAATCAGAACCCTATGTGGGGAGATATGATTATCATGAGGTGCGCATAAGATAAATGGGTTAAGCCTTAGCAAAGCTGCATGTGCGCTAATACAATGCAAAGGGTATGCGCACCCACTTAAAACGAGGCTTGTAACGCGGAAATAGCACCACATGCGCTTCAGCCTCTAACAGGGATTATTAACTCAGTACGAGGTTTGAAACGCGTCAGCGTTTCACTCCAGACGGTAAACTCATGGACCCTGTATAATGTAGACAAATGGGTTTATAATACCAAACCAAGATGTCTTTTAACCCGAAAGTAACAAATTGTGCCCTTTTAAACAAAACTTGTAGGGTGAGATCCAAACGGTCGGGATCCGAATGAAAATATGTAAAGCACATCCATAACGAGGCGTGTATCAAGCCAACACGAGACTTGGAACGCGGAAGTAATTTAACCCGCGTCGCTTCAGGCTCTGATACATCCCCGCTCAGTAGCTTATACCACACAGCTGTTTTAGATCATTGATCAGCTAACCATTTGCCGGAAACACGGTATATATAAAAGACCCCTACCGCTCACGAGAATTAGCATTTTCTCGGAAGACGGCGAAGATAGCAGTAGCGATACGGACGGGCGGGACGAGAACAGGAAAAGAAATACAGGTACGGTTCCATGACCCTGGGAGCCCTTAACTATAAAACGAGAGAGCGAACTAACCACTCTCCTCTTCTTTATCACCTCTAAGGCACGCCAGGCGCTCCTGAGCAGGAACTGGGCACCGTGCTTTTACCACCCGATCCTCAGACCCTGCATTTGTCATTTATAGGTAAGGCAATATCCCCAGCAAGCCAGTTTTATAAAAATTAGATTAGAGTAGCGGTATCCTCATTACCATTAACATCTATTTTAGGATATGAAGCTAACAGAGTGTGACCACTGCTTATTAGGAAACAGGAAGCAGAAAGAAACGGGAGTACTAAACTGAGAATAAATTCACAGGTACTTGGGCATATGGAATCTAATAGTGACTAAGAGACTCTAGAATAAAAATACAACTAAATGACAACACCTTTGTAAAGTAATATCTATATCTACTGTGCAGGTGTGATTGCATCCATGCCCTCATATCTACAAATCCAAGTGCAAGAATGGTTAAGCAAGACTAACATTGCCAGGAGGGAATATATCTTTCAGGTAATCTCCTCTCCTTTAATAATAACGCTAATATAGAACTACAAACAGAGTACTAGAATCCAATCGTGGCAAACCTTGTATTTACAGGACAAACCTGTCCCTGAGCACCATCCATCAATTTAAAACATCCAGAGCTGTACACCTGAAAAGACAATGATATAAGGTAATCCACCCTTTTGTCTCACCCCCGTCTATACATGGGCAATTACCCCAGGGCCTGCCCGAGGGAGGGTCCATGCCAATACTATGGAATAATATAACGGATACCCAGCCTGAGAGCCCTGGGGTTATTCTTATAATGGAAGCCCACATACTGGTAGGACAAGGAGGTTCTTATGTAAAGATGTTTTCTAAGAGGATGTGCCTTAAAATTATTAGGGTTTGTTATAAAAAGAAGGTTTAGCTGATTATTGCTTTGTCAAACCTGTGGACAATATAAATGTATACGGTAATGGCTAATGCTGGTCTTATTATCTAAGAAAAGTCGATCAGGCCTAAAGTAAGATTTTCAGTGACAAAAACTTGTTTCTTCATGCCATATACTTATTGAATTATATTTATCAACAGGATCTATACACAAAGGCAACCATCCAGTGCCATTGTAGCAGAGTCAATAACAAGAGCACAAGTCTTGATAAAGATGGCATCCATCTAAAAAAGCCATCGAAACGCGTCGACGCATACTAGTGCACAATTAAACCACCAAACTCGCCCCAAGAACACCGAGAAGAAATCGGGTTTTGGTTTGAGTCAGATTGGATATTTAATGTGCAAAATTCAATGACAAATTGTGACTGTCTGTGTTTGTTTAATTTCTCTGCCACCAAAAACGTCTTTCCCCTATTTTCTTTATGTCCTTACTTAACTTGAGCAGGTCTTCCTTTTGATTGATTGTTTACTGATATTGTATACATATGTTTCACTCATGTTTTTTTAAATCAAAGACATTTTTTTTTCGTGATAATGTTTTATAATTTCTGCATAGAGTAGTTTAACTCTATTTTTATTCAAGGTTCTGTCTATATATTTATGAATTGTTAATGATTTTAATAAAATATTTTATATACTTTCATACAAAAAATGTTGCCATGTTTATGATTTAACCTCTAGTTGCTTGTGTTCAAGACTAGTATTTGGGTTTCAATAGCTATTGAACTGAGCCAAGGGATACTCTTGTTTACACTGTGGTACAGTACCCCATTCCCCTGGTTTTGAAGGGGTCTCTCTCTTAATCTCAACAAACCAAAGTACAGTTCGTAGAACTGGAGAGTGCGTGCACCAGGACCCTGGAAATATAAATATATTCTAGAGTCCGTAAGATAACACCCATTGGGGTACACAGGGTAAGCCAACAATGGATAAATTTAAAACATTTGGCTTTACCGAAGATCAACTAAATAGATTACTGAATCAAAACCCTCAATCAGGAGGCAACTACATGACCGATAAAAACGGCCATGAAGAACTAATTAAAATCCTAAATTTAAGGAAAAAACTCATAAGAACCGAGCTACATGCCGAATTCTTAACGGGGTATTTAAGAGCAGGAGTGATACCACTAGGCCTCAGGATAAGGAATGAACCGGGGCTCTTTATTGACAATGAGAAATTTTTAGAAATTTGGACCCACATTGCCAACAGATGTAGTAGAGACTGGCTAATTTTAATTATCGAGACAGCACAAGAGGTAATGGTCCTCGAACGAAAACAAATTGAAGAATTGGAGGCTAAAATTAAAAGTAATACAATAATAGAGGATACAAAAAAGAAATTAGATGAACTCATACAAGAAACAGAAGGGTACAGAGAATATCTAACAAATAAAAAGGCAACTAAACTAAGAAAAGATATTGATAAATTCAGCCCAGAATCAGTGTACCCTTTTCTAAACAAAGATTATTACACGAGCAGAAGTGAGCAAAGGTGGGAAAAGCCCCAATACCCGAGACAGGTCTACTCAAGAGGAGGTAATAACAGAAGAGTAACCTTCTCCGAAACTTCAGGATCAAGTGACGATGAAGAACACACCAACGAACAGGGAGGTAGACCAATGTCGAACTATCAGAATGAACCCCAACATTTTTTAGGGAATCGCCAACACAGGGGCCAAAGGGGATACCGGAATTACTCCAGACAAGAACCCACGAGGAACCCGGCACCTCCGAATCAGACAACCCCCAATTTTCTAAAAACCAGGAATGCCAGGTACTGGAGGTAGATGAATTCCCGATAATAAACCTCTCGAATAAAATTCTCTCTAGAGATGAGCAAGAAGTACTTAAATTAGGTTTTAGTTTTGCCCCAACAGCTTACCCAAACAAATTTGAATTAGAAAAAGACACGAAAAGCTTTTTTAGAAAAATTAGACTCAATAGGTTCTTCTCTGACAAAGAATATGTACCCAAACCTAATGTCACTGGTCTCAAACCAAAATCAGTATTCACACCAACTCTTAACCAAATAGATAAGAACGTAGAATTATTTGAAAAAATAGTAGAAATTGAAATTAAGAACATAGTCAATAACAAACAGGGACAATGCAATAATTTACCAAAATGCCAAAGGGAAGCTCTCAAAGCATTGCAAGAAAATGATTTAATAACGATCAAACCTGCCGACAAAGGCGGAGGGGTAGTAGTTTTTAATACAGATGACTACAACTCACGGATGAGAACCCTCTTGAATGTGAGAGAACACTACATCCCAGTCCAAAATAATATGATCAACAAACTTAAAAGAGATGTTTCTACATTCTTAAATTTTGGAAAAGAAAATGAATTAATTTGTGATGATGAGTACAGATTTTTGTATAATGGCAACCCAACTACACCGGCAATTTATGGATTGCCTAAAATCCATAAGAATGTGAATGACCCTCCAATGAGGCCAATAGTGAGCAGTTTGGGTTCTGTATTAGAACCGCTTAGTAAATATGCAGATTACTTTTTGCGCCCTATTGTTCAGAAACAGCGCTCATATCTGAGGGACACAGCGCATGCTATTGCGGTATTCGAGGGGCAGAGCTTCGACAAGGTGACCCAGCTTCTGGTCACCTTGGACATCGAGGCTCTGTACACGAATATACCCCAGAATGATACAATAGAGGTTTTGGCCTCCATTTTGGAAAATGAAGATCTAAAGGGAGGGAATATAGACTTCATACTTGGCTGTGTTGAGCTAGTGTTGAAAAATAATGTATTTTTATTCAGAGATGAACTGTTCCAGCAAGTAAAGGGGACCAGCATGGGGCCACATGTGCCCCCAGCCTGGCATGTTTGTATGTCAGCCATTTTGAATTGAAACATGTATATAATGACATGGCACCTTTCTTCGAGAATGTGACTCACTGGCATCGTTTCATTGACGATATCATCTTCGTCTGGAACGGTGCTAGTGAGGAACTGGACTCATTCCTGGAATGACTTATATCAAATCAAAGGAAGGGAAGAGGATAGGAAGTCCATTCGTTTCCCCTTAACTGATAGCTATTAATCAAAAGAGAATGGACACTTGTATCTGTATGAACCATTAGTTTTTATCGAAGACCCTCATAGACATCCTGGAGTTGTTATAGCGGTATATCTTTTCATCCGCCCCATCAGGAGTCTTGGCATATTCATCGGATCAACGAGTAACGTGCAGCATGCCTGCCTCACCCGAGGCTACTTCTGGTGTATACAGAAGTGTCCAGAAATGAAAAAACAAAATATTTAAAAACGTAATGACTTAGCCTAGAGGACTTGGTTTTAATCTGAAAAATGACTAGTCAATAGTATTTAAAAAGGATTTGGATATAGCGGTAGTTGGGTTACTGAACTACCATATCACTGTTTAACAGAAGTCAACATGTTTCAGCTCTTCCGGCCCACAGAGGGTCAATGGAGCTTTCGTCAGGACAGAGAACAAACACTTAAACATATATGGCACATACACCCTTTATGTGTATGGTGAGAGTAACACAACGGAATTTCCGATCTGTGAAAAAACCAACACGGTCATTGAGTCAACAGTGCATTAACTGGGTAGAGGCAGACAATACAAAAAGCATTACTAAATGCTGAAACGAGGGGTAAACCTAATTGTGGTTTAGCTCTCGAAGAGAGAGTACATAGGAGAAAATTCATGGGTAGATACTTCCAGGCTAAATGGCTTTGAGGACTTTTGTACAGGGTAAGATGTGGAGTTCCAAAAATAAAATAAAGGTGACTTTTGTGACGGATAAGAGTTAGAGGGGAAGCGGCATAGTGACTATACATATCGCCGAGTACAAGTCTATACACAACTAGTGAAACGTTATGCAAGGGAACGACTCGCATGTGCAGTGAGACACGGGTGTAAGGAGACCTGGGTTTTACTAGAGGGGTTTACAAAATATGTGGTTTGTGTTACCAACTTCATGCACTCCCCAACGAAAACCCATAAGGTACCTGGTGTTTTCAGAGGTGTGGTATCCAACAGGGAATCAGAGTCGCATCTGGATTTACTCTGTATTCGGGATAATGTACATTCATTCAGGTTAGTATAGGTCGTCACCTTACCTTACTTCTTCTGGAGAACTCTAGGAACGCCATTCTTACCCATGCGGCACCAGTCTGTGGGCCTTGTGCTGACTCTGCCCCTGGTTGTGGGCGGGTCATGAATTGCTGGTTATTTATAGGCCAACAACACAAACAAAGGACCAGTTATTGTAGTTTTCTAGGCCGCTAAAAAGAAAATGGGCGTAAGGGGATTGCGGAACCTGCTCGTACATCTCAGGATCAGAGGTACCTAGTATTCATTAGGCAAGATGGAGATCTCTTTAGTTAAGTTGATTCCATGGAATGTGGTCATTCATTCCAATTTCATCTGTCTTTAAGCGGTCAACCCATCTTTGTTCTTTATTAAAAAGAACTTGTTCTGCGTTTTGATCCTTGATTTCAAGCATTTCTAGTACCGTCCACTTCAGCTCATCACACGTATGTCCAGCTTCTATGTAGTGGGTGCACAGTTTTGTTGAGTTCTTTTTCAATCTTACATTGCTCCGATGTTCCCCTATGCGGAGTTTGACTTTCCGGCAAGTCATGCCCACATATTGCTTTTGACAAGGACAGGTGATCATATAGATCACGTGCGAGGAGTTACAGTTAGTATGGCTCCTTTGAGTCCATTTAAGTTTGTCATTTAACTGTAATGTCTTGGTGCTGGATGTAAACTTACATACTCCGCATGTCCCACATGGATAGTGTCCTGTGACTGGCATCATATGCGCATCTCTGATCGTAGACTTCAGGAGTGTTTTCCTTGGTCTGGTGTGTACCAGGAAGTCCTTTAAGTTCTTGGTTCTTTTGTTGGCAAAGCGTGGCTTTGGCCAATTCAATGTTCCAGAGGTCAATATTTGCCAGTTCTTCTTTATTAGTTTTTGCACCTCATAGGTAGCAGGGCAGAACGTGGTCACGCAGGTGACGAGATCTTTGATAGGTTCTTTTTGTATGCTTTGTAGTAGGCAGTCTCTGGGTTGGTTGTAGGCTCTTTTTTTGCATTTTGATATTGTTTTTGCAGTGTAGTTTCTCTTTTTGAGTTTTTGGCTCAATTCGTCTGCTTGTTTTTTATAATCCTCCTTTTTACTGCAATTCCGTTTATGCCTCAGGAATTGGCTATAGGGGAGATTATCTCGCAGCGGACGTGGGTGATAGCTATCATAGGACAGCAAACAATTCTTAGCTGTTGGCTTGGTGAATGTTTTCGTCTCCAGTTTTCCGTTTTCCACAAATATGGTGAGGTCCAAGAAATCAATAGTTGTCTTGTGTGCTGTGGAGGTGAATTTAAGCCAGCGATCTCTGCTGTTTAGCCATTCAAGAAATGTACCGAGGTCATTTTTTGTGTCCCAGATGAGGAGAACATCGTCTATGTAACGTTTCCAGTATTTTATACTGGAAACGTATGGGTTGCTGTCGTGTAGGATGTTTTCTTCTTCAAGGCGGCTCACGTAGAGTCCTGCCACCGAAGGCGCAAACGCACTGCCCATGGATGTCCCATGGCATTGGAGAAACAGCTGGCCATTGTACTCGAAATAGTTTTCTTGCAGTGCTAGTCTGCAGCATTCTAGTAAGAAGTGACGTGGAGTTTTGTATCTCCAGTCAAGTTTGAAAAGCAAATCCTCTAACATGTTCAAAGTGTCTTCTTGAGGTAGGCTGGTGTAGAGGGATTCCACATCCAGCCCTACCAATAACATGTTATTTTGATCAAAAGTGATTCCCCCAATCTGGTTTAGTAGGTCTCTCGTGTCCTTGAGGTAAGTGGGTGTCTTTTGTACCAACGGTTTGAGGAACTCATCAGCGAACTTGGATAGGGGCTCGAGTAGGGAGCCGATTCCTGAGACTATCGGACGTCCAGGTGGCGGTGTCTTGTTCTTGTGAGTTTTTGGTAACGAGTAGAAGAAAGGTATTTTCGGTGATTTTGGTGTTAAGAATTCCGCCTCTTTTTTCGAGATCCATCTATTTATTTCTGCTTCGTGTACCATTATAGCGAAAGAGATGGAAGATACGCAAGAATATCTTACACAAAACAAACTACAGAAACTAGCTAAAGAACTAAAAAAGTTCAGCCAGGAGAAAATGCACCCGTATTCTAAGGAAGACTTCACTGCTACACACGAGGGTACTGATGGAGACACATCAGGAGGAACTTCCTCAGATGGGTCAGAAGCGAGTTTTGATGGTTCTACCCCAAGAAGGGGTCGGAACAACTTCAGGTTCTCACGTCCCCGACGAGGCAACAGATGGCAGAGACCACCGTTCTTTCATGGCAACCCAATGCCCTACTACCCCCCTTACATGCCACCTTTTGCGGGTTGGATGAATCCTTACCATCCTAATGCAAACCAACAGCAACAAATGGAAAATCAACATATGCCCAACAATGCCAATCAACACCAAACACAGCCTTTTTTATCGAGGGGCCACAGCACCACAAGAGGCAAAAAGAAAAATCTCAAGTGGCAAGACCAACAACCCAACGTGCAAACGAGAAGCATGGCCTCAGCACAACCGGGACCGAGCAAGTAGATTCGCTCATAGTGAACCTAACAACAATCACCCTCACTGAAGACCAAAAAAACGTCCTTAATAAAGGACTAGGATTTGTACCGACGCCTACAACGGACCGCTTCAAACTCAAGTGTGAAGCGGCTGAGTTCTGTAGAACTCTCAAACTTAAGGCTTTCTTTGGCAATTCTGACAATCCCCCGATGGATGGAGACACCAATCTCAGAAGAAAATCCAAATTCTGCCCCCCACCAGCTAATGTACCCATCGAGGTTCAAACATTCGAACAAGCCTTAATGAAAGGAATCGACAAAATGGACAAAGACAAAAAGGTATACCATAACATGAGCAAAAAAGAAAAACAGGCTCTGCTCGAACTTAGAGACAATGAGACGATCGTCATTAAACCCGCTGATAAGGGTGGCGGGGTAGTAATCCTTACCAAAGAAGGTTACAATGAACAATGCCTTTCCCTACTGTCCAACGAAACCTTCTACAAACAATTGGACGAAGATCCCACTGAGAGACTGACTAATACAATCGCTATAATGGTACACGAAGCAGAAATAAATAGATGGATCTCGAAAAAAGAGGCGGAATTCTTAACACCAAAATCACCGAAAATACCTTTCTTCTACTCGTTACCAAAAACTCACAAGAACAAGACACCGCCACCTGGACGTCCGATAGTCTCAGGAATCGGCTCCCTACTCGAGCCCCTATCCAAGTTCGCTGATGAGTTCCTCAAACCGTTGGTACAAAAGACACCCACTTACCTCAAGGACACGAGAGACCTACTAAACCAGATTGGGGGAATCACTTTTGATCAAAATAACATGTTATTGGTAGGGCTGGATGTGGAATCCCTCTACACCAGCCTACCTCAAGAAGACACTTTGAACATGTTAGAGGATTTGCTTTTCAAACTTGACTGGAGATACAAAACTCCACGTCACTTCTTACTAGAATGCTGCAGACTAGCACTGCAAGAAAACTATTTCGAGTACAATGGCCAGCTGTTTCTCCAATGCCATGGGACATCCATGGGCAGTGCGTTTGCGCCTTCGGTGGCAGGACTCTACGTGAGCCGCCTTGAAGAAGAAAACATCCTACACGACAGCAACCCATACGTTTCCAGTATAAAATACTGGAAACGTTACATAGACGATGTTCTCCTCATCTGGGACACAAAAAATGACCTCGGTACATTTCTTGAATGGCTAAACAGCAGAGATCGCTGGCTTAAATTCACCTCCACAGCACACAAGACAACTATTGATTTCTTGGACCTCACCATATTTGTGGAAAACGGAAAACTGGAGACGAAAACATTCACCAAGCCAACAGCTAAGAATTGTTTGCTGTCCTATGATAGCTATCACCCACGTCCGCTGCGAGATAATCTCCCCTATAGCCAATTCCTGAGGCATAAACGGAATTGCAGTAAAAAGGAGGATTATAAAAAACAAGCAGACGAATTGAGCCAAAAACTCAAAAAGAGAAACTACACTGCAAAAACAATATCAAAATGCAAAAAAAGAGCCTACAACCAACCCAGAGACTGCCTACTACAAAGCATACAAAAAGAACCTATCAAAGATCTCGTCACCTGCGTGACCACGTTCTGCCCTGCTACCTATGAGGTGCAAAAACTAATAAAGAAGAACTGGCAAATATTGACCTCTGGAACATTGAATTGGCCAAAGCCACGCTTTGCCAACAAAAGAACCAAGAACTTAAAGGACTTCCTGGTACACACCAGACCAAGGAAAACACTCCTGAAGTCTACGATCAGAGATGCGCATATGATGCCAGTCACAGGACACTATCCATGTGGGACATGCGGAGTATGTAAGTTTACATCCAGCACCAAGACATTACAGTTAAATGACAAACTTAAATGGACTCAAAGGAGCCATACTAACTGTAACTCCTCGCACGTGATCTATATGATCACCTGTCCTTGTCAAAAGCAATATGTGGGCATGACTTGCCGGAAAGTCAAACTCCGCATAGGGGAACATCGGAGCAATGTAAGATTGAAAAAGAACTCAACAAAACTGTGCACCCACTACATAGAAGCTGGACATACGTGTGATGAGCTGAAGTGGACGGTACTAGAAATGCTTGAAATCAAGGATCAAAACGCAGAACAAGTTCTTTTTAATAAAGAACAAAGATGGGTTGACCGCTTAAAGACAGATGAAATTGGAATGAATGACCACATTCCATGGAATCAACTTAACTAAAGAGATCTCCATCTTGCCTAATGAATACTAGGTACCTCTGATCCTGAGATGTACGAGCAGGTTCCGCAATCCCCTTACGCCCATTTTCTTTTTAGCGGCCTAGAAAACTACAATAACTGGTCCTTTGTTTGTGTTGTTGGCCTATAAATAACCAGCAATTCATGACCCGCCCACAACCAGGGGCAGAGTCAGCACAAGGCCCACAGACTGGTGCCGCATGGGTAAGAATGGCGTTCCTAGAGTTCTCCAGAAGAAGTAAGGTAAGGTGACGACCTATACTAACCTGAATGAATGTACATTATCCCGAATACAGAGTAAATCCAGATGCGACTCTGATTCCCTGTTGGATACCACACCTCTGAAAACACCAGGTACCTTATGGGTTTTCGTTGGGGAGTGCATGAAGTTGGTAACACAAACCACATATTTTGTAAACCCCTCTAGTAAAACCCAGGTCTCCTTACACCCGTGTCTCACTGCACATGCGAGTCGTTCCCTTGCATAACGTTTCACTAGTTGTGTATAGACTTGTACTCGGCGATATGTATAGTCACTATGCCGCTTCCCCTCTAACTCTTATCCGTCACAAAAGTCACCTTTATTTTATTTTTGGAACTCCACATCTTACCCTGTACAAAAGTCCTCAAAGCCATTTAGCCTGGAAGTATCTACCCATGAATTTTCTCCTATGTACTCTCTCTTCGAGAGCTAAACCACAATTAGGTTTACCCCTCGTTTCAGCATTTAGTAATGCTTTTTGTATTGTCTGCCTCTACCCAGTTAATGCACTGTTGACTCAATGACCGTGTTGGTTTTTTCACAGATCGGAAATTCCGTTGTGTTACTCTCACCATACACATAAAGGGTGTATGTGCCATATATGTTTAAGTGTTTGTTCTCTGTCCTGACGAAAGCTCCATTGACCCTCTGTGGGCCGGAAGAGCTGAAACATGTTGACTTCTGTTAAACAGTGATATGGTAGTTCAGTAACCCAACTACCGCTATATCCAAATCCTTTTTAAATACTATTGACTAGTCATTTTTCAGATTAAAACCAAGTCCTCTAGGCTAAGTCATTACGTTTTTAAATATTTTGTTTTTTCATTTCTGGACACTTCTGTATACACCAGAAGTAGCCTCGGGTGAGGCAGGCATGCTGCACGTTACTCGTTGATCCGATGAATATGCCAAGACTCCTGATGGGGCGGATGAAAAGATATACCGCTATAACAACTCCAGGATGTCTATGAGGGTCTTCGATAAAAACTAATGGTTCATACAGATACAAGTGTCCATTCTCATTCCTGGAATGGTTAAACCTTGGAGACAGGAATCTCAAGTTTACTGCAAATTATAGCAACAAAAGCGTAAACTTCTTAGATATAAAAATCAAAGAGAATGCCGGTCAGTTGGAAGTAGAATTATACACCAAACCGACCGACAAAAACACTCTCTTACAATATAAAAGCAACCATCCAAAAGCTCAGAAAAACAATATCCCATTTGGGGAATTTTTACGCTTACGGCGCAATTGTACAAATCTAACTGATTTTTACAAACATGCAGAAACCATGGAAAAGAAACTCCTAGATAGGGGTTATCCTAAGAAATTAATAAAACAATCATTGAAACGTGCCAGGTATTATGACCGAGAAAAAATAATAGACATGAACAAAGAAAGGGCCAATAAAACTCAAGATAGAATAGTCTTTGTAAGCCAATATTCTAATATAAGCAATAAAATAAAAAACATTGTATATCGAAATTGGAAAATCATCAATAGTGGCTTACCTACACCACTATCCAAACCACTTTTCTCGTTCCGTAGAAATAAAACTATTAAGAACAGTCTAGTGAGAACCTATAAAAATCCCTGCGAGACCTTTCAAACCACCTTAACAGATAATACTAAGGCAAGAGGGAACTATAAGTGTGGATCCTGTGCAATTTGCCCGAATTGCATTGTGACAAAGAAATTAATCTTCAATAACAGAACTTTAATACCCAGAAGTCTAAATAATTGCAGAAGCAAGAATGTGGTGTACCTGCTAGTGTGTCCCTGTGGCTTAGGCTACGTGGGAGAGACTGGCAGGGAGTTACGGATTAGACTCCTGGAACACAAATCATCAATCAGAAATAATAAAGAAAATGCACCATTAACACAGCACTACCAGGACAAAAAACATGGCTGTGAAGAATTCACGTGGTACATCCTTGAAAAAATAACTGTTAGTAGACGCGGAGGGAGTATTGAGGCCAAAAGGAAACAACGAGAACAATGGTTCATATGCTATTTGGAAACCATTGAAAAGGGCCTTAATTCTAGGGAGGAGTGGATGAAAATTATCTTGAATCTGTAAAATTAACTTTAGTGATTTTCATAACATTCACCCCTATCAGTATATGGTTTTATCTGGGTTGACTTAAAACACTTTGTCAGCTGACAAGAACTTTATTTAGGGTCCCTCATGTTCCATTTTCAATTAGGGCCAATTACCGTGTAAATTACACTAGGCATTAATAACATGAACAAATCCATGGTGTTAAGCTGAGAATAATATGACTACCCTCTGTGAGTAGGGTTGACAGCCAAAGCACACAACACAGGCTTGTGTAAATCAGAACCCTATGTGGGGAGATATGATTATCACGAGGTGCGCATAAGATAAATGGGTTAAGCCTTAGCAAAGCTGCATGTGCGCTATTACAATGCAAGGGGTATGCGCACCCACTTAAAACGAGGCTTGTAACGCGGAAATAGCACCACATGCGCTTCAGCCTCTAACAGGGATTATTAACTCAGTACGAGGTTTGAAACGCGTCAGGGTTTCACTCCAGACGGTAAACTCATGGACCCTGTATAATGTAGACAAATGGGTTTATAATACCAAACCAAGATGTCTTTTAACCCGAAAGTAACAAATTGTGCCCTTTTAAACAAAACTTGTAGGGTGAGATCCAAACGGTCGGGATCCGAATGAAAATATGTAAAGCACATCCATAACGAGGCGTGTATCAAGCCAACACGAGACTTGGAACGCGGAAGTAATTTAACCCGCGTCGCTTCAGGCTCTGATACATCCCCGCTCAGTAGCTTATACCACACAGCTGTTTTAGATCATTGATCAGCTAACCATTTGCCGGAAACACAGTATATATAAAAGACCCCTACCGCTCATGAGAACTAGCATTTTCTCGGAAGACGGCGAAGATAGCAGTAGCGATACGGACGGGCGGGACGAGAACAGGAAAAGAAATACAGGTAAGGTTCCATGACCCTGGGAGCCCTTAACTATAAAACGAGAGAGCGAACTAACCACTCTCCTCTTCTTTATCACCTCTAAGGCACGCCAGGCGCTCCTGAGCAGGAACTGGGCACCGGGCTTTTACCACCCGATCCTCAGACCCTGCATTTGTCATTTATAGGTAAGGCAATATCCCCAGCAAGCCAGTTTTATAAAAATTAGATTAGAGTAGCGGTATCCTCATTACCATTAACATCTATTTTAGGATATGAAGCTAACAGAGTGTGACCACTGCTGATTAGGAAACAGGAAGCAGAAAGAAACGGGAGTACTAAACTGAGAATAAATTCACAGGTACTTGGGCATATGGAATCTAATAGTGACTAAGAGACTCTAGAATAAAAATACAACTAAATGACAACACCTTTGTAAAGTAATATCTATATCTACTGTGCAGGTGTGATTGCATCCATGCCCTCATATCTACAAATCCAAGTGCAAGAATGGTTAAGCAAGACTAACATTGCCAGGAGGGAATATATCTTTCAGGTAATCTCCTCTCCTTTAATAATAACGCTAATATAGAACTACAAACAGAGTACTAGAATCCAATCGTGGCAAACCTTGTATTTACAGGACAAACCTGTCCCTGAGCACCATCCATCAATTTAAAACATCCAGAGCTGTACACCTGAAAAGACAATGATATAAGGTAATCCACCCTTTTGTCTCACCCCCGTCTATACATGGGCAATTACCCCAGGGCCTGCCCGAGGGAGGGTCCATGCCAATACTATGGAATAATATAACGGATACCCAGCCTGAGAGCCCTGGGGTTATTCTTATAATGGAAGCCCACATACTGGTAGGACAAGGAGGTTCTTATGTAAAGATGTTTTCTAAGAGGATGTGCCTTAAAATTATTAGGGTTTGTTATAAAAAGAAGGTTTAGCTGATTATTGCTTTGTCAAACCTGTGGACAATATAAATGTATACGGTAATGGCTAATGCTGGTCTTATTATCTAAGAAAAGTCGATCAGGCCTAAAGTAAGATTTTCAGTGACAAAAACTTGTTTCTTCATGCCATATACTTATTGAATTATATTTATCAACAGGATCTATACACAAAGGCAACCATCCAGTGCCATTGTAGCAGAGTCAATAACAAGAGCACAAGTCTTGATAAAGATGGCATCCATCTAAAAAAGCCATCGAAACGCGTCGACGCATACTAGTGCACAATTAAACCACCAAACTCGCCCCAAGAACACCGAGAAGAAATCGGGTTTTGGTTTGAGTCAGATTGGATATTCAATGTGCAAAATTCAATGACAAATTGTGACTGTCTGTGTTTGTTTAATTTCTCTGCCACCAAAAACGTCTTTCCCCTATTTTCTTTATGTCCTTACTTAACTTGAGCAGGTCTTCCTTTTGATTGATTGTTTATTGATATTGTATACATATGTTTCACTCATGTTTTTTTAAATCAAAGAAAATTTTTATTCGTGATAATGTTTTATAATTTCTGCATAGAGTAGTTTAACTCTATTTTTATTCAAGGTTCTGTCTATATATTTATGAATTGTTAATGATTTTAATAAAATATTTTATATACTTTCATACAAAAAATGTTGTCATGTTTATGATTTAACCTCTAGTTGCTTGTGTCCAAGACTAGTATTTGGGTTTCAATAGCTATTGAACTGAGCCAAGGGATACTCTTGTTTACACTGTGGTACAGTACCCCATTCCCCTGGTTTTGAAGGGGTCTCTCTCTTAATCTCAACGTACCTGCAGACCTATACAGACATTCCCCGACAATTTGGTCTCAGGTTCTAACTAAAGTTTTTAGGGCAGCAAACGAAAACGTGTTCCCCAATACCTGGGCAACCTCCATTATAGTACCAATCTTTAAAAAGGGACAACGTGAGGACCCGGGGTGTTACAGACCTATTTCCCTTCTTGACTTTGCCATTAAAATTCTAGGCAGAGTCTTATTGTCCAAACTCAGTGGTAATCTGGAGGTCTGTAGGGGGCTCTCAAACATACAATACTGGTTCAGAGAGAAACGAGGTACCTTGGACCAATGTTTGAATTTGCACCTATTGATTGCCAAATATACGGTGTTTGGGAAGGAGTCTCTTTATCTGGCATTCATGGACCTCTCCTCAGCCTTCGATTTGGTTAACAGGTCCAAACTGTGGTGTATCCTCCTCGAAATGGGGATAGACCCTTCCTTGGTCACTTTTATGGCCTCTTTACATCAGGATTTATTCGCCAAGGTTAGGGTCACAAATGAGGGGAGGTGCACAGACACATTTAGGTCAGAGAAAGGAGTCCGTCAAGGAGGAAACCCTGGCCCCTCTCCTTTTCATCATTTATATAAACGGGTTGGGAAAACATCTAGAGGAGGGGGGGGAGATGCTCCACGTGTGGGAGGACTACAGGTTCCGGCCCTCCTATACGCGGATGACGCCGTATTGATTGCCTGCACAGGTATTGGCCTACAGATATTATTGGATCGTTTTGGTTCCTTTATGGATAACCTTGACCTGAAGGTAAATGCCGAAAAATCTCATTCTATGGTAGTGGGTAAACAGAGAGGAAAGTTCAGAACTAAAACATTCATATGTAAGGGAGAGGTGGTTTCAAGGGTTCCGGTCTTCCCTTACCTGGGGGTCCTCTTTGATGAAAGGGGGTCCTGGGTTCCTCAGATAAAGGTGAAGAGTTTATCTTTGGCCCGTTCAACAGCTGCACTGTTGGGTTTTACAAAAAGGTTGGGGGCTAGGCCAATGGAAGCATTGTTAAAGGTTTATAATACAAAGTGTATTCCCGTTGCCACCTACGGGGCCGCCTTGTGGGGCTACGCTACCCAAGATAAAATCCAAAGGGTAGTAAATGGAATAATCAGACAATTGCTTTCAGTTCCCAAATCGACCCCCACCTTCTCTATTCATGAGGAAGTAGCTTTGCCCTACATTGCAGATAAGTTGAACCTGGCTCCCCTTTTATTTTGGGCAAAGATATGGCTAAATCCAGAGTTAACTTTGAATCACCTTATTCTGGAAGATGTAATTTCTTTGGACCATGCCATGAAAATACCCTGGCTGAAGTATCTAAAAAATACATTTTCTGTCTTAGGTAGACTGGAACTTTTTTCAACTCCATCTAATATCAGGAGAGAAGATGTAAAGTGGATCAAGGTCCATTTTATGGAGAGAGCCCGTCTTAAGAGAGAGGAGAAAGAATTAATGAAACCATCTGTAAGATCACACTCCATGTTAATTACTACACCCTCTCTGGAACCATATTTGATATACGTCACAAGACCTCTTCATAGAATACTATTAGTCAGATTTAGGTTTAATTTGATTCAATTTTCTTTAGGCTGTTACCCATCATGGGACAACCCAGAAGATGCCCCTCCCTGTGAGTGTGACAATTTCTCACAGCAAGATACCATGCATTTTATGATGTTTTGTGGGCTTTATACTGCCGCCAGGAGAAAACACCTGTTACCTGTTTTGAGGGAGGCTGGCTTTATTCAAGTCAGACCTGCATTAATTTACCTCCAGATGTTGGGCAATGTCTACATTACTTTCAGTGTTGCCAGTTTTTTAACTGAAGCTTTTAGAAGTAAGAACAAACGGGTTCCACTGATCATTTTATTGTAAATATGGTATCACTTTATTGGTTTTTAATTCTATGAGCCAAATAAGGTCCAGTATTATGGTCATCCCTGATTTTTGTATATAAATGAATTGCGATTTTAATGTATATGCACTGTATGTGGCTTTTATGTTTTTTTTAAAACCGAATAAAGTGTGCTTTGACTTTGACTTTTGGTACTGTGCTGTTGAGATTAAACCATCTTTTTATCACAATTGGTTTCTGCTCATATTTATTTTGGCATCTTATACAAATGTTAAAACTGTGTTGAAAATGTTGGTTTTGCTGACAAAGGTCTGCCTGTTCCTGAAAGCTGGGACGATGGGGATTTTGCCACCACAATCCCTTTATCGATACATTTGCCAGGAAAAAAAAGAGATGCTTTCTTCTGCAGCATGTTTTACCATTTTCACCCCAAAAACAAACTTTAGCTGTATTTTGTCTGATTTGTCAGTTCCTTTCAGGGGAATCTTCAAACCCTGGGTACCTTTAGATGGTGCAGGATGTTGGAAGAAAAGGATGCAAATTTGGCATGGATACCTTATGTTGACAAATGTTGCGGGCCCAAGTGCAAACTACCCCAAATAGCCAAAAAAGCTTAACACTGGGTTAGGCTTGGCAGCAAAGGGGTTAAGCCTCCTATTCTCAAACATAATCACAGGAATTGTAGGCCCATCCTAGCCTTTTAACAAGATCTGTGGTCTATAGTGATCTGCACACCATGGCATGATAAATTAATTCTATTTGGTGGTTGTATAGCATCCCAGGGAACACATCTGAATCCTATGTATTTATTGGATCGCCTAGGTGATGGATAATGTATATGGCAACAAATGTATACAACTTGATTGGTATTTTTATTATTGCCATTTTTTTTGTCTCAATATGTGAGGTTTATCATTGATGAGGTACAATAGTTTGGGCTTTTGCTCGTACGCTCTTTTTTCTTTATTTACCGTGATAGTTTAATGGTATATTTATATCGGTTTTGATATTGTTTATCTGATTAAATTTTGTGGAATTCCTGTGAAATATTACATAAAGTTTATTGAATTGAATTGAATTGTATTGTGATTATTGGTGCAGACCCCAAGAGCAGTCAGGAGGTGCACTGGCTGTGCATACCACAAGAAGGTAAGCAAGCTAAAAAAACAATTTCCCAACTGGTATTTTTGTATAGACAGTTAAACATGCATGCAGAAAGCATTGCGAGAACAAAAATAAGGAGACTCAAATTGTTTTAGAACGTGCACATTGCATCATATATTTAGGGAACAAAATTATAATAACAGTTGAAAACACAGTTGTCCCAGCACTGTACATGAATAAAAGGCTAAAACAACCCGAATTTGACTTGGTGCTGGTTATGTGAAAGTGACACATGGATGGCGACGCAAGTGACAATTGTGTTCAGCGTGAACGGTGCAGTGTGAAATGTGTTCAATATGTACAGTGAATCGGAAGGTTCATATGGCTCAAATTCAGTTGCAATGCACAGGTAAGCATCCTTTTTAGCAAAGATGATTCAGATGGGGGATGCGCCATTAAATGAGCTGAGGGGTCGACGACGTTTCGATCCTTGTATATCAGGTTCTTCATCAGGACCGGGTTGTATTTCAGAAAAATTGTGCTGTACGGGGAAGGAAGGAGGAAAGTGAGGATGGGGGGGAGTTGGAGGAGAAGGGGCACAAGGGAAAGGTAGCACAAGGGAAAGAGAAGACACTCGGGTAGGATGCTCCGGAAGTGGGTGAAGAAGGCGTAAAGGAGAGAGCCAGTAACGTAAAGGCTGTGCCTGCAGTGCCGCAGTGTGAGCGGTCACGTGCAATGCCGTGGCAAGGAAGGCCGATTACGGTGGAAGGGTGGCCCACTCGGGTGGAATGCTCAGGAAACTAATAAAGGAGAGAGCCGGTAGCGTTAAAAGCGTCAAGGAAATGCCTGCCATACCGTAATGTGAGCCGTCGCGCGCAGTGCCGCGCTATGTGTGGTCGCGATAAGGAAAAGGATGGAAGCGGCAGATAGTGTAAGCCGGGAAGACCACAACAGGCCCGTGAATAATGAACCGGGAGTGTCCAAGTGGTCGCGCTCAGGACCGTGAGGTCGGGGGTACTGGTTATGCTGAATGCGGAGCCGGCTTTGAGGAGAGCCGAGGAGGCGCGTGTTGTGGGTAAAACCAGAGTAAAGGAAGTAAGAGTTACCTGGAGCAGCGACGCTTAGAAAGAGGGGTCGGGAAGACAGGTCGGGTAATGAATGATCTGAGGGACCTCGGTTAGAGAGGAAGGGGGGTCAAAGACAGTGTAGACAATATACACCGCGGCAGGTAAGGATGAATGCAGGAGGGCTGATTACCTGCGGCAGGACGTCAAGAGTCCTAGGGGGGTGAGTGGAAAAGCCGGGAGGCTACGTCTCCCGACGGGGGTCAGAGGGCGATGCCTGCGTTTGACCCTTGGGGAGCAAGGTTAGGGTTAAGGTAAAGCCGTGCAAGTACGAGCGGCAAAAAATAACAAGCTTGTGTAGGGAACTACTTGCTCTGAATTAATCAGCGGGGAACGAAGCGATCGGACCGCAACCGGGTAACAACTTCCGGAAGAGGTAGGCTCCGCCGTTAGTAAGACCCGGGGTTAAGAAGGGGAGGAAGGCGTTGCGCGAGTGGGAGGGGGCGTGGCAAGCGCTGGCCCGAAGTTGGCGCGAATGCAGGAGTGGTTGGAGGAGAAGGGGCGGGGAAGTAAGCCAGAGAAGGGGAGGGTCAAGGATCAAATTATGGCAACGCACAAGGTTGATTCAGATAAAAGATAGCGTGTGGCAACATCATGTACCGGCTACCGGGGATAACAGAGTACGTCATCAGAGGATAACTTGTGTGGTAGAGGCAAGAATGCATGCAGTAGTCAGAAGTAGAAGCTCCTTATACGCGCTATTGTGGCCAACAGAAAACTCATAAGAATACAGTTTGCGGAGTACATCCTCAGTGAAGAGACTTAAATACTGTGGTGAATTTACATGTGATTACAGAAAATGAAAAGTGTTTGTAAGAGAAAACACACAAGGTATATCTATACATCGAAGTGATACTCAGGCATATAGTTTAGGCAAGTAAAGGGGTATACATTAATAATTGCAGCAAGAGCTACACTGTGAATAAAAGGGGTAACAACTAATGTCATTATGTACAGTAATGTATAGGGATGGGACATAGCTCATGGTGAGGTAAATGAACAGTCAACAAGGGTGACAGATGCAGGCATGTATATATATAGTAAGAGAGATCACAGGCATGGAATGCAAGGTGTTATACAGAGATGGTACTATTCCATTCGTCAATGGTGTTAAGGCCTTGATTAACCGAGTTACATTGGGTGATCCATTTACATTCACACCTGTTTAAGAGGGATTTGATGTCTCCGCCCCTTGTCGGTATGGTGGGTTTGTCTATCACCTGCCAGAGAATGTCCGTGTCACTGTGATTCTTTTCAAGGTAGTGTGTGACTAACGGTGTGGTAAGGACTTTGCAGTTGATGCAGCTCTTGTGTTGAATTATTACTTGCTTGACCATCTGGGTCTGTCCGACATAGACCAGATCGCATGGGCAGCGAATGGCATAGATCACATTCTGCAACCTGCAATTAGTGTGGTTTTTTAGTTTTATGTTTTGTTGTTGCATTTGAAGTCCTTTGTGTTGATGGTAAGGTCACATACACTGCAATTCTGGCACTTGTAGTGTCCGACAATGGGGACAAGTCCCTACGCGGTGGTGAGGGTATATCTGTCCGCTAGCTTGTCCGGCCACGTGATGGCGTGCACAAGATGCGATCCTAGATTGTCGCAGCATTGGTAGAAGAAAAGAGGTGGCTATTGGAAGGGTTCTAAAGGACGTAGCACTGTCCAGTTCTTTTTGATGATCTTAGAAATCTAATTGCTGTTCGAATTGAATTTAGAGACAAAAGGAATTCTTGTCATGGATTGTTTGGGCTGTGGTGTCAGGAGATGATCCCTGTGGCAGTACCATGCTCTCTTCTGCGCTCTTGACAACAAGCGTTTGGGATATCCTCTGCTGATGAGTATATTGGTGAGGATGCTAGATTCCCGAAAGTAGTCCTTGCGCCATTTACAATTTCTTCGGATGCAAAGGAACTGGCCGTAGGGGAGTCCGTCTCTTAATCCTCGTGGGTGGTACCTGGAGTATTGTAACAGAGTGTTTCTTTCTGTTGGCTTGCGACAGAGGCAGGTGCCCGGTTTTCCATCTTCTGCATGTATGGTAATGTCCAAAAATGGTAAGGCACTGTTCTTGCAGTCGCTTGTGAATTTGAGATAATATTGTGAATGGTTGAGGCAGTCAATAAATGGGTTTAAAGTTTCTGTTGCACCATTCCAGAGTAGTAGAATGTCGTCGATGTAGCGAAGCCAAAGGGAAATATTTACCAGAAAGGGGTTGTTTATGGTCAGAATGTGTCTTTTTTCCATGTGGTGGACAAAGAGAATGGCAAAATTTGGGGCAAAACAGGCACCCATGGAGACTCCCTTGACTTGTAGGTAGAAGGTATCCCGCTATAGAAAGTAGTTATTTTCAAGTGCAATTTGCAGAAGGTCCATTATGAATTCGGTTGGGATCAGGGCTGGTTGAGTTCTTGTTTCCAAGAGAGATTTGATGACCGCAAGTCCTTCCATGTGCGGAATATTTGTGTATAATAATTCTATGTCCAAGCCTACCATGAGGTGTGTTTCAGTATTGAATGGTCTGTCTTCAAAGGTGTTGATTAGGTCCATAGTATCTCGAATGAAGGTGTCGGTGATGGGGACGAACTCCTTGATGATCGCATCTATATATTTGCCCAGAGGTTCCAGAATAGATCCGCACCCCGATACGATTGTTCGGCCAATTGGATTGGTGTTGAATTTTGGGGAGGACATACAGTAGGGGTGTGGGTTATTGAGGAAGTCATATTCTTTTTAGAAATGATGTTCAAGGTTCTTGCTTGTCCGGTAACTTGTTGTATTTTGGTTCTGATATCCATGAGTGGATCCTTAGTCAATCGGCGGTAGAACATGGGGTTGGCGAGTTGTTGTTTGAGTTCTCCATCGTATTTATCGATTCCCATGATTACTATTCCACCACCATTGTCTGCAGGTTTGATTATGATATTAGAATTGTTCTTCAGTGTAAGTAATGCTTGTTTCTCAACCAAAGGTAGGTTGTGGGGTATGTATTGAAATTTGGACTTGAAGTCTGTAATGTCCTGCATGACCAGATGTTCGAATGCCAAGATTTCAGGAGGCATGGTGCTGGATGGGGATTGAAAGTAGATGCCGGATGAAACAAGGATCTTGGGGATTGGGCGGAATCTGGTTTATCAGAGAAAAATATTCTAAGTTGTATCCGTCTGAAGAACCTGAGGAGGCTGGACTGGAGTTCAAAGACGTTGGAGCGTTTGGTAGGTACAAAGCTTAGTCCACGGGAGAGAAGTGTGGTTTCATCATGAGAGAGGGTATGATCGGAGAGGTTGAAAATGGTTATAGCCTGGACATGCAAGGTAGGTAATCTCGGTGTAGTGGGGAGGGCTAATGGGATTTCTGTTGTGTTTACTGTGGCGGGCCCCATTGGGAGAATCGATTGCGGGTTTGCCATTCGCCCGCAAACTGGTGTTGGTATTGTCGTTGTCTTACTTGTCTTGTTTGTGCTTGGCCGCGTCTGCTGCCCCGGCCTAAAAAAATGGGTGGTAGTAATGGTTGAGGTCTGTTCCCACCTGATGATGTACTCGGACCGGCCCCTGGGTTGGAGTCTTCAATTGAGGTATTTGAAAAGTTGAAAAAAGTAATCCTTTGATTGTTGCGGTATCTACCCCAGTTACGTGATCTTGGTGGAACGTAAGGAGTGTAATAAAATTCGTCACAGAGATATGGATCAGTTTGTTCAACCTTGTAGAATTTTATGTCTTTTTGGATTTTGGTGATTTTTTTATTCAGTTCGAAGGTATTGAAGGTAGAGATTGTTGTATTGATTTTATCCAGGAGTTTTTTTTGTCTCTGATAGAAGAGTCAGCTAGAATCTGTTGGTACTGCCACAGGGATCATCTCCTGACACCATAGCCCAAAAAATCCATGACGAGAATACCTTTTGTCTCTAAATTCAACCCGTACGTCAATCAGATTTCTAAGATCATCAAAAAGAACTGGACAGTGCTACGTCCTTTTGAACCCTTCCAAAAGCCACCTCTTTTCTCCTACCAACGTGGCGACAATTTAGGATCGCATCTTGTGCACGCCATCACGTGGCCGGACAAGCTAGCAGACAGACATACCCTCACCACCGTGTGGGGACTTGCCCCCATTGTCGGACACTACAAGTGGCAGAATTGCAGTGTATGTGACCTTACCATCAACACAAAGGACTTCAAATGCAACAACAAAACATACACACTAAAAAACCACACTATTTGCAGGTCACAGAATGTGATCTATGCCATTCGCTGCCCATGCGATCTGGTCTATGTCAGACAGACGACCCATGTGGTCAAGCAACAAATATTTCAACACAAGAGCCGCATCAACTGCAAAGTCCTTACCGCACCGTTAGTCACACACTACCTTGAAAAGAATTACAGTGACACAGACATTCCCTGGCAGGTGATAGACAAACCCACCATACCGACAATGGGCGGACATAGAATCATTATAAACAAATATTCCGCACATGGAAGGACTTGCGGTCATCAAATCTCTCATTCCACCCGAGTGCGCCACGTACCCACCCCAGCCACCCTTCCACCGTAATCGGCCACCATTGCCATGGCACTGCATGCAACCGCTCACACTGCGGCACTGCATGCACAGCCTTTACGTTACTGGCTCTTTCCTTTAGGCCTTCCTCACCCCCTTCCTGAGCATCGTACCCGAGTCTCTTCTCTTTCCCTTGTGCTCCCTTTCCCTTGCGCCCCTTCTCCTCCCACTCCCCCCCATCCTCACTTTCTTCCTTCCTTCCCCATACAGCACCATTTTTCTGAAATACAACCCGGTCCTGACGAAAATCCTGATTTACAAGGATCGAAACGTCGTCGACCCCTCAGCTCATTTAATGGCGCATCCCCCAGTTTGGCTCATCTGAATTATCTTTGCTGAAAAGAATACTTACCTGTGCATTGTAACTGAATTTGAGCCATATGAAGCTACTGATTAACTGTATATATTGAACACATTTCACACTGCGCCGTTCACGCTGAACACAATTGTCACTTGCGTCACCATCCATGTGTCACTTGCACATACCCAGCACCAAGTCCAATTTGGGTTGTTTTGTCATTTACTCATGTACAGTGCTGATAAACTCTATGTTTTACTGTTTTTATAATTTTGGTCCCTAAATATACGATGCCATGTGCACGTTCTAAAACAATTCGAGTCTTCTTATTTCTGTTCTCGCAATGCTTTCTGCATGCATGTTTAACTATCTATACAATAATACCAGTTGGGATATTGTTTTTTTAGCTTGATTGCCTACCTTGATCCCAACGTGGTCTATGGGTCATACTCCTGTAATTAATTACAATACCACAAGAAGGTGGCACACAGTCAGTGAGCATCCCCATCCCACTGCAGGCAGGAGTATTTATTAACATACCTGCCTGCAGTGTTCTCTGTCCCCCTGTAAAACATGCCATGTCCCACCTGCACTGTGAAAGATGGAGCAGCTGCTTCAAACAGCCACTCTGCCTTTCACTAATCTAATGCACTGCACACAGTACAGCCCCAGCTTAAGCTTGCTCTTGGGGGGCATGCCTGCCCTGTTGGTTGGTGTATTAGATGTGATAGGGTGCATTTTCCCTACCTGTTCTTTTTATACCTTATGCTGTGACGCAAACAGAGACAGTGAACACTTTACATAATGTTGTCCCTGGAGTGAAGTAGTTTGTATATATTACACAGTGGATTCACTGCTGTAAAGTTATAGTTATTTAATAGTTTTCATAGGAAGGGCATGTTTTGTTTTGCTTTTAATTTTGATGCAGGGGTTGGACAGTAGATGGACAATGTTGCTGCCTACAGCCTTTTTCCTTGCATCATCTGACAAGCTCTGGTGTTTCTGGGCACAGAATTATCATGTTTGAAGTTTGTTAGCCCAATAATTTAAGACATAAGGCACTTCGAATTGTGATTTGCAGTATTTCATATACTAAGGCTGAAATTTCCCAACCCTTAATGAGAGCCCTAGACTCAAAAGATTTTAAAGCATCATTTTCTATTTAATTCAGTGGATGTACATTTCACCAAGATTTCATTGTTTCTGCTGTGGCATGACGTGTTTCCATATATGTTGTTGTGTAGAATGTTCTACTGCCCCTTACAGCTGAAGTCACCTGTGATGTCACCAATTGACTCTTGAAGATAGGATTAAAGTGAACCAGAATGCTTGATCAATTGGGAGATGGAGTTCAGCTGTGCAAGAGTTGAAGATGAAGAGTTAAAGCAGAAGAGGTGGAGGCCAGATGCTAGATCCTTGTAATCTCTTGGAAGATATTATCTCCACAGTGTGACCAGTTACTTCTCTTAGGCTTAACTTGAAACAGAAAACAGTGTAATGCGCAGGAGAATTGAATTAGGATCCCACAGGTTTTGGCAGCATTGAGGAAACAGAGTTTATTTTGTTTTCCCTGGTGTAACAGAGTACACCTAGGTAGGCCTTATAGAAAGTAACGAATGACTGAACTGTGTGCAAAGCGTTTGAAACAGACAACAATAATTATACTTTTCTATTCAACTAGAATATGTTAAATATATCTGGTCAAACACACAAAGTAACCTGTCTTCTTTTACACAGTTTTGCCTTTCTCTGATAACAGAATGAGTGAGATCCCATCTCCTGATTTCACCACACAACACCCCATGATAAACAGGAAGGGGTTTCCAATCACTTACACTGTATGCGTTTTCCATCGGTAGATTAAAGTAGCGAAGGGTACTAGTGGTGACTTACACTCACATCTGAACTTACAGTTACATAATTTTTTTAATATTTCTAAACTTTTCCAGGAGTACGACTGATAGGATGTGCCAGTCACACAAAGTACAATTCTGGGAAAGGCATTTGCACTTTTTTCAATATTTTGTTTCCACTGGGAAATCGTTTCCCCGTGTTGAAGTATACAGTTAGAAACATAAATGCTAGAAGGATAATTCAGAGTCCCTGGGAAAGGGCATCAGCCAAAGCCAATGAGCATGATTCTAACATTTAGAATGACTAGGGGGCACCTCTGTTTTCCATTGGTGTTAGAAAGAAACAGATACAGATTCGTAACATTTTAAATATGCACAAATATCCTTTGTGATATTCTTTACTTGTTGAGGGGGTTTAAAGAACATTGCAATCCATTCGGGAAGCAAACATCTGCGAATATTTTCATGAACGACAATATTTGCAATATGGATGTCGTAAAGGACTTAGCAATGGGCATGGTTTGCAAGTCATTGGAGCAATTTACAAGCCCCCATCACCTTATTTACAAGGCAGCATTAAGCCACTTACCTTGGCTTAACTCTGCCTTGTAAAATAGGGCCCTTTTCACGCTATGCTTAGCGTGAAAGGTTTGGGCAGTGGGTGTTGCTGGGGGGTTTCACTGCATCACCCATTGCTTTTGACGCTGCCCTCTATTTACAAGGACAGCGTAAATAGGAGGCAGCGCCAAAATTAAGACCAGGGAACACCTGGTCTTAAGTTTTTGCTTTATCCTTGTGTGCTCCCTTGTGCAGAACACACAGAAAAAGCAAAAAGTCTTGGATTGTTTATGTACAGGAAGGTTGCACCATGTCCCACTTACATTGTATGGCATACTGAACTGTATTAGTTGGTCCTTGCATGACCATATATAGGGTCTGTGTATGCCCGGCAAAACTATCCCCCTTATTTACCCCTGACCTAAAAACTGAAAAACTGATCGTCCGGAAGGACATACGCAAATGGCGACACACTAAAAATTAGACAGATAAACAGCACTACAAAAAACACACAGACGCTACATGGACCATATAGCCTTAGGAAAAATACTACTTGGAATCAGAATAAATCAGGCCTCCAACTCACATAAAGAACTGTATAAAATAGTCAAAGCATTTACCAACCCTGCCGCATGCCAACCACCATTCAAAGCCTCAACAAAAATTGAGGACATTTACAGACAGTTTCCACTTGACACCATACCTAAGCATGAGTTAAACAAGACTCCCTCCCCCCTCACCCCCTCCCTCAAACAATTCTGTGCTATCACAGAGGAAGATATTACTCTCACATTTAACAAAATCAAATCCAGATCTCCAGACGACCCGGCATCCACTCAGATATTATCCAAAATCGCCCCAACCCTTGTCCCACACTTAACAAAAATCTTCAATATTTCACTGTCCCAATCCACTGTTCCCACTCATTGGATGGAGGCCACAATCCGACAAATTCTGAAAAACCCACGGCTGACCCGAAACAACCTCTCAACTATCGACCTATCTCCCTCCTAAGTATGTTTGGCAAGGTTAATGAATCACTGATCAACGGGCAGCTATATAAATACTTGGAACACATTAATCTATTGGACCCATCTCAATCAGGTTTCAGGGCGTGCCACAGCAACGAAACCGCCCTGCTTAAAAATGTCAATAACATCAGGCTCTCCCTCAATGCAAAACAAGCTGCTATCCTAATCTTGCTGGACCAGTCCGTGGCCTTTGACACCATCTCCTATAACGTTCTTCTGATGCGACTGTTAGATATTGGTGTTGAGGGCTCAGCATTAAGCTGGATCAGAAGCTACCTATCAGGCAGGTCCTCCAAGGTGCAAATAGGTGTCCTCTCCTCCAAGAAACAGAACATTGATAGAGGAGTCCCACAGGGCTCCATATTGAGACCCACGCTCTCCACTCTGTATGTGTCACCTCTAACCAAAATTATCCAAGACCATGGGTTCGACGCGGTGTCTTACGCTGACAACAGGCAGCTGTTATTCACACTCGGAGCAGATCATGACACAAAATTCAGATTCACATACTGCATGACATCTATCAAAGATTGGATGATGAGTAATTATCTATTACTCAATGCGAGAAAAATTGAATTCGGACTGATGACTGGTGGCAACCATCATTGGGTCCTTGCCCTCCACCTAAATCCACGGCGTGAAATTTGGGCATTGTAATAGATGACAACCATTCTATGGTTGATCACGTAAACACTGTGATCCGCACCTGCTTCAGCCAAATGAGAACCCTCAGAAGAATCTTTAAGCGGATCCCTTTATCATCCCGGATGCCCCTAGTACAGGATCTCATTATTAGCCGCCTGGATTATGGCAACGCCTTACTGGCGGCATAAACCAAGAGCATCTGTCCAGACTCCAGGCTCCCACAGTACACAGCAGCCAGATTGGTCCTTAACTTCCCTCCATGCACCCCCTCTGCCCCCAGTCCGAAAAGCCTCCATTGGCTCCCCATAAAAAAGAGGATACACTTTAAAATCTGCTGCCTAGTCCATAAGTCCTTAAACAGCAATGGGTCCAAATATCTAGCCAAAAAACGAATAAGATACCAACCAGCCAGACTACTATGCTCGACTGGCAAATCCCTCCTAGCCTTGCCCAAAGTGCGCACTGTAAGGAATGGAGGTAGAGCCTTTTCTAGAATAGACCCTGAATCCTGGAATGCCCTACCACAATATCTCCGAGCAGAACAAGACCACAAGAGATTTAGAAAATCACTCAAAACCTGGCATTTTCAGGAATAACGAGAGACCAGTCACGCTGATCTGAGTGTTTCTGCTGGCGCTGTGAGACCTACGGGTGATACATGCACCTAACAAATACCAAATAACATAACATAATAACAATTGGTTTGCTTGACAAAGTACTATGCCATTGAGGTTTTTGACAATGCACTGTTTACAATGTATCGGTAAGGAAGGTTTGGGTTTCCACAATGACAAACATATAAATGAATTGTGTGGTGTTGGTGCACTACACTACAATTGTATTTATTTACTTTTTTCCAGCCCTGATGAAGTCGAGGGGAACACCCTACATGATAAAATACGTGTTGGCTGGGTGGGCAAACAAAAATAAATAAAATTAAAGACAAATAAAGATACAAGAATTGTGTTAGGCTATTTACTTTATACTGAGTGCAGTGTGTGCTTGGGTGTTGGTTTATGGCAAGGCTGCACCACATTGTTGTAAATATGGTGCAGCTTTGCTTTTTTGAAGTGGCGGAGTGAGGCATTAAGCCATGACGGCTAACGCCTCACTCCACCACTTCCTTGTACATATGCAGATTTTAATTTGTTTGTTAATGTTTATCAGTACCGGCAATCTGTCATTAATCTTGGATTCATATAACCGTCACCTGCCTTTTTTTCATTGTTCAAACATCATATTAAGTACATATTATTGACCTCTGTTCTGGGATTGTACTGCTGAATATATCGTGGTTCAAGAATTTTGAGTACCGAATACCAAGGGACAAAACATTGAAATATTCCTAAACGAAAGCCTTGATTTACTACTCCTAACACCACATCTATATACCTTGAAGATATGCACTGTGTAGGTTCATATATGTAGAGTTAGGTATAGAAAATCTATACTTACATCCCTGTCAATATTTTTTTTTTACTTTGTATTTGATATTTTGTCCCATTGATTGTCTGGTATTGATAGTGAGGGTGCACACCTGCTCTGAGGATAATAGAAGCCCATGCCCTCACCTGATGAAGCTTGTTGAAGTTAATTCCTTGTCACACAATAACAGGAATGTAATGAAGACAAGGATGCATAATGAAAATGAAAGCCAACAGCATGTGGGTGTTTAAGCTAAAAACACCTGTCCAAACAATTTCATACCTACAGGGCAGGCAAAAAAACTTACTCTCTCTGCTGTTTTATATCCATGTTGCATATTGTCACTGAACCTTAAATGCAGGCATACCAGTTAGTGCCAGCATTCACAGCAGTCTAATAGGTTGAATTAGCTAGCATTTCACAAATATTGGTTATTACTTTCCTAGCTCTTGTACTTCCTTCATTCTAATTGCTTATAGAACTCCAGAAACCCTTTCTCCATTTGTGAAGATCTTGATTCTCTATAAAATCACCTGTTTTGCTGTTGTGAGAAAATGCCCCTTTTTACATGATTACACCTTTTTACTGACTAGTTTTATTGCTGGCTTTTAGACACTGCACTTTGGGGCACTGCTGTTCAGTGCCCCGTGTATATGCTCTAACCCCTAAAACATGTAGTTCCTGCCTAATCTCTGATGTGTGTATTTACCTTTCCTGTAGGGTTGTACTATATGGTGCGAAAATACACCAGTTGCAAGAAAAAGTTAAAGGTTACCTGAGCAGTGAACCAGGTATTGTGCTATCCACTAAAGTGACAAAGGAAAACATGGCTTCAGGTCTTCCATTGTAGCCTGACTGCTGCAGAGTGACCTGTTATAATAACTGTTCGGACACGGAAAAAAACCTCCCATTTTAATACAATACATTAATCCATATTGAGGCCGTGTGACATGAAAGTGTTGTGTGCGTGGTATTTAAAAGTGGAACATGTTGCAATGTAATGCTAACATGTCCCTACAATGACAAGGCCCAAAAACTATATTCACTGTGTAAACTAGCTCTCCTAACTAGAAAAGCAGAGTCCACATTTAATATGGTGTTACTGCTAATTAAAAGGAAAACATTGCTTCAGGTCTTCCATTGTAGCCTGACTGCTACCGTTTAAGCCTGCAGAGGGAACTGTTCTAATAACTGTTCTGACAGGTAAAAACCTCCAATTTAAAGACAATAAAGTCATCCCAATTGAGGCCTTGTGGTATAAAATGTTGTGTGCATGGTATTTAAAAGTGGGCCATGTGGAAACGTAATGCTAACATGTCCCTGCAGTAAACAGGCTCAAAAATCGATATTCACTGTGTAAACTACCTCTCATAATTAGAAAATTAGAGTCCAGATTAAAATGCTATTAGTGCTAACTCGAGAAAGGGAACAGCTACAAAAATAAATAAATCATTATGTTTCATCATTAATAAAAATCAAATTCAACGCAAACGTTATTTTCTTAATAAATAGGAAGAGAAAGTAAATTATAGAAAGTTACTATTTACTTGCACAAGCTTTCAGGAGGCTAATTTGCTTTGGCTCTTCAACTACTCTCAGACAGTGCTTAGGCGTGCCTAAAAAGGCAGACATGACTCATTTGAGCTAAATAGAATCTGTAGGAGGGTGTGTATTCCCCTCCTTTTGACACCCCAGTGCCACATCCTGCATGGCTGGTCTGTCTGAAGCAGATGTAACAGTGTTATGCCTGTCAAAGGGAGTACTAGAACATTATGGACAATCTTGTGTATCACCTGTCTTGTTGTTTAAGGACCATGCTTTTGTCCTACCAGAGTTCAGTCTCTGGAATTGTTGTGAGTTTAGTGCCTGCTTCAAACTGTATATTAGTGGTAGATGTAGGAGGACACTGGGATTACCATAGTACACTCACCCCACACATGCACACCAAGCCCTCAGAGCCCAAAAATTGTGTAGCCGAAGGTGTTTGATATCTTGAAAATGTATGGAATTTAGACCCTGTTTTTTGTAAAGCAGACAGGGAATACTGCAAAAGTAGGTAGCTCAGAACCTGAAACCATTACTGCATTGGTCAAAGAGGAACCTGGAGTGTCTTAGGATGTCTACCACCTCCAGCCTGGTGATCCACACAAAACTGGACCCTCACACAGCCTTCCTCAGATCACTGCTGGACTTGCAAAAGGATACCAGTCAGATTGTACCTTCTGCTTTTTAGGTTTTGCCTCGCCGAAGATGCGCTCTGCGCATCTTTTCGGCGCAGGCGAAATCCTGTTGAGAACTGTAGGGTGGCTTTGTTCGGCCCTCGTCGTTGATTGGCTGGCTCCGTAAACGGAGCCTTGCCATTGGACGAGGGGCCTGTCCGTCAATGCCGGACCAGACACGGGGGCGTTCCCGACATTCTTTGGCTTTTGCCGACGTCACGGGACGCCGGGAACGCCCCCGTGTCTGGTCCGGCATTGCCGGCACTATCCCTGAATGACACGTTATTCCAAAAGCCGACTGTTCCAAAGACAACTGAAAGAGTTTAAGTGTCTCGCCCACGAAACGATTCAAAAGATTACTGGAAATGGTGCATCATTAAGTAGAAATTATCCATCTCACTGGTCAAAATAGGAGAATTGATAGACAACTAGAATGGGAATATGGGGATAAAGAATCCTTTGATAAAATGACTTTAATATTGAATCATTTTAGGTAGAAATCAACAAGCAATACTTGTCTCAAGTGGATAAGCCTGCTAACCTGTGGTTTCCCTCTCGGGGTTTGATGTGGTGTCGACGTGGCTTTGAGTCAGAAACCAGCAAAGCTCCTGGAAGGAGCTGGGCCCTGATACTGTAGACAGCAGGAAGGCAGACGGCCTCCGTTAAGCACGTGCTGCTCCACGCACAGTGGCCCACCGTACCCTGAGGTCCCGCATCCTGGCAGCAACCCCAGCCTACACCACACGCAAGAAGCCAACAGTCCCTGAGATCTGACAGGACAGAAGCACACAAATCCCGCGTCTATGAACTCATGGACCACTCAGCCACATCTGAAGACTGCGCATCCATTACGTGCTCCACGCAAACCATGCATCGACCCTCCACGAGCAGGAGGGAGCATTTATGTTGGTTGTAAAGTGTTGTGGTGCATTACCAAGTGTGTAAAGTTACCTACAATATTAATATGCAAGTAATACCGGTGTAAAATGCTGAAAGAGCTTGTTTAAAGTGCTGTACGATATTCAAATGCGCGTAAAGTGCTGCTGGGTATTAATCATGGTTTAGTGAACAATAGTCTGCCGCGGGATATTGATCTGAGTTTGTGATCCCGGGGTGCACATTGGATGTACATTGCCAGCTGTGAAGGAGTCGGGGAGTGAGGTCGGTACTCGCACGAGCAGGGCAGAAGCTGACCGAGCAGGCCGCGCCCCCATCCGCGGCTCCAGACAGTCAGTCGGCAGGTGGCGCGGTGGCAGGAGCTCCCGCTCAGCCGCAGCCTGCCATTACCGCCTGTCCTCGGGGCCTCTCGCTCGCAGTTTCAGGCTCATTAGCAGCCGCATCGCGTGCAGAGACGGCTCGCGGGTTGGAATCCCGCACATGCAGCGGCCTGGGGCTGCAGAGACGCAGCGGCCCCATCGGAGTACCCAGGGGTGGGCATTGGTGAAAGTTCAGTGACCCGGCCTGCCATTGTCCTCGGAGGCACCCTTGACCCGGTTGGCGGGCGATCACGGGATGCGGACCTCGCCTGAAGAGCTCTTTGCTGGTCATTGTTGGCCACAGCTCAGCCACGTGCTAAAGAAGGAGGCGCCCGCATTAGGGTCACCCACGCTCTGCTACCACAGCGTTACGGGTGCCCAGGTAGCCCATGCCAACATGGAAACAATGGGGTGTCAGTAATGTACCCAGGGCCTATAAAACTGAAATATAAAAACGGGGGAGGGGAGGGGGGGTCTCTGAAAGGGGCGTGGCCAGTGTAATTAGGGGCGTGCTAAAAATCTGTGCTTACTTGGCATAATGTGCCGCCCGACTTGTATTTGGCTGTTTCTGTCATTGCATTCTGGTGTTTGATACAACAAGTAACATCATACCTACAACAAGTCAGGACTTTTGGCTTTGTCAATTGTTATTAGTTGCATAAAATAAATAAGCTGCAACTATGGCTTGTTATATATAATATTAAAAAAGCTTTAAATTAAAGCCCTGGCGACCCTACCACAATGCTGCTGTCTCAAGTGGATAAGCCTGCTAACCTGTGGTTTCCCTCTCGGGGTTTGATGTGGTGTCGACTTGGCTTTGAGTCAGAAACCAGCAAAGCTCCTGGAAGGAGCTGGGCCCTGATACTGTAGACAGCAGGAAGGCAGACGGCCTCCGTTAAGCACGTGCTGCTCCACGCACAGTGGCCCACCGTACCCTGAGGTCCCGCATCCTGGCAGCAACCCCAGCCTACACCACACGCAAGAAGCCAACAGTTCCTGAGATCTGACAGGACAGAAGCACACAAATCCCGCGTCTATGAACTCATGGACCACTCAGCCACATCTGAAGACTGCGCATCCATTACGTGCTCCACGCAAACCATGCATCGACCCTCCACGAGCAGGAGGGAGCATTTATGTTGGTTGTAAAGTGTTGTGGTGCATTACCAAGTGTGTAAAGTTACCTACAATATTAATATGCAAGTAATACCGGTGTAAAATGCTGAAAGAGCTTGTTTAAAGTGCTGTACGATATTCAAATGCGCGTAAAGTGCTGCTGGGTATTAATCATGGTTTAGTGAACAATAGTCTGCCGCGGGATATTGATCTGAGTTTGTGATCCCGGGGTGCACATTGGATGTACATTGCCAGCTGTGAAGGAGTCGGGGAGTGAGGTCGGTACTCGCACGAGCAGGGCAGAAGCTGACCGAGCAGGCCGCGCCCCCATCCGCGGCTCCAGACAGTCAGTCGGCAGGTGGCGCGGTGGCAGGAGCTCCCGCTCAGCCGCAGCCTGCCATTACCGCCTGTCCTCGGGGCCTCTCGCTCGCAGTTTCAGGCTCATTAGCAGCCGCATCGCGTGCAGAGACGGCTCGCGGGTTGGAATCCCGCACATGCAGCGGCCTGGGGCTGCAGAGACGCAGCGGCCCCATCGGAGTCCCCAGGGGTGGGCATTGGTGAAAGTTCAGTGACCCGGCCTGCCATTGTCCTCGGAGGCACCCTTGACCCGGTTGGCGGGCGATCACGGGATGCGGACCTCGCCTGAAGAGCTCTTTGCTGGTCATTGTTGGCCACAGCTCAGCCACGTGCTAAAGAAGGAGGCGCCCGCATTAGGGTCACCCACGCTCTGCTACCACAGCGTTACGGGTGCCCAGGTAGCCCATGCCAACATGGAAACAATGGGGTGTCAGTAATGTACCCAGGGCCTATAAAACTGAAATATAAAAACGGGGGAGGGGAGGGGGGGTCTCTGAAAGGGGCGTGGCCAGTGTAATTAGGGGCGTGCTAAAAATCTGTGCTTACTTGGCATAATGTGCCGCCCGACTTGTATTTGGCTGTTTCTGTCATTGCATTCTGGTGTTTGATACAACAAGTAACATCATACCTACAACAAGTCAGGACTTTTGGCTTTGTCAATTGTTATTAGTTGCATAAAATAAATAAGCTGCAACTATGGCTTGTTATATATAATATTAAAAAAGCTTTCAATTAAAGCCCTGGCGACCCTACCACAATGCTGCTGCTCTTGCTTTTCAGAAAGAGAAGGGGAATCCAGAAAGAAAATGGCTCTTTAAAGGATTTCCCTTCCCCCACAACCCTCAGCTGGCATGACGTTATGCCGTCACTTCTCCACTAGTGAGAAGTGCGCAGCCTATGGGTGACTAGCTGTGGGTTACAGCGGCCCGCACCCCATTCGGCAGAGGGCCACCACCGTTTTGTGTTACTGCATTGTTACCGTGTGTGTCTCCCCCCTCCGAGGTCTCGGTGTTCGTTCTCTCTCACAGGCCTCTGCCCCCACCTCTTCTCCTCACGTTCTCGCCCAAACCTCTGTTGTCCATCAGAGAGTAAGTAACCTCTGCCCCTCAGATGCCTGCGTGCTCGATCTCTCCCACCACACTCTGCGTTCGTTTCTCCCGTCGGAGATTTCCTCTTCTAAACCCAGCCGCGGCCCAACAAGCCCGGTCTGTGCCCGTCCCTTTGTATTCCCCCCCCCCGTCCCTGAGTTGTGCCCCAGGGGGACCTCGTGTCTCTGGCTATGCAACTGCTGCAGTCAAGAGGAGTTGGCCACGAAGTGACCCGATTGACGTGGACAGTGTTGAAAAGCGTGGCCTGTGTTTAAATACACGTTCCAGCACGGCTGCTACAGAGAGAAGACCGTCAACCCGGAGGATGTGTATCACCTGTAAAGGGGATGCTTCTGGAATCGTGCTGCAGAGGGCTGTTGCGCGGGTGGGTGGGCGTAATTCAGTCTATTGCCTATGGGTGACTAGCTGTGGGTTACAGCGGCCCGCACCCCATTCGGCAGAGGGCCACCACCGTTTTGTGTTACTGCATTGTTACCGTGTGTGTCTCCCCCCTCCGAGGTCTCGGTGTTCGTTCTCTCTCACAGGCCTCTGCCCCCACCTCTTCTCCTCACGTTCTCGCCCAAACCTCTGTTGTCCATCAGAGAGTAAGTAACCTCTGCCCCTCAGATGCCTGCGTGCTCGATCTCTCCCACCACACTCTGCGTTCGTTTCTCCCGTCGGAGATTTCCTCTTCTAAACCCAGCCGCGGCCCAACAAGCCCGGTCTGTGCCCGTCCCTTTGTATTCCCCCCCCCCCCCGTCCCTGAGTTGTGCCCCAGGGGGACCTCGTGTCTCTGGCTATGCAACTGCTGCAGTCAAGAGGAGTTGGCCACGAAGTGACCCGATTGACGTGGACAGTGTTGAAAAGCGTGGCCTGTGTTTAAATACACGTTCCAGCACGGCTGCTACAGAGAGAAGACCGTCAACCCGGAGGATGTGTATCACCTGTAAAGGGGATGCCATTAGAGGGGCCGAGAAGTGGAAGGGCAAATAGGCCATGGTTTGCGTTTGCTTGAATATTTGTGTACCGCTACGTAAGAGCCCAGTGGCGTAGTGCCCCCCACCTTGCCCTCGTAAGGAGTTTAAACCAGGGAAGCTAGTGGGCTTTAAGGATTATATAACTGGACCCTACTAAACCTTAATTAGTTATTTATGGGCCTCTTATGTCTACTGACAAAATGCTCATGAATAACACCGTTGAGGAACACCATAACAGAGGGCGTGGGTGCTGTCATGCACAGAAAAGAAAACCGACTAAGAGAATGAATGAAAATAGTGAAAATACTAGAGGGATGCAGAAAAGTGAGCATGAGATGGAAAGGTAAGAAAAAACAAAGGTAAGAGGCAAGATGGGGGAGATATTAAGCGAAAGAATGGGGGGGGGGTAAGGAAGGATAGAGAGAAAGAAGAACATTTGAAAGGAAATGAAGAAGAACATGTGAAAGGTAGGGTAGAAGGGTGGAAGAGTAATGGGATTGGGTGGGTAGAAGGATGACGAATGGACAGATGGGGAGAAGTGAAAGGACGCATAGATGGATGCATGGGTAAACTGATGGGTGGGTGACTGGAGGGGTGGATGTATAAGTGAAAGGGTGAACGGATGCATAGGTGGATGATGTGAAGGGATGGACGGATGAACAGATAGAAGGGCGAAAGATAGTTGTAAGTAGGGTGAACGGGTGCACAGAACTGTCCGAAGACTTGAGTCGGGCTTTCTCCTGGTCGTAGGTATGGTTGAAGTGGGGGATAGTTTAATAGCCTGGTTACTTCCTCGTGTGAGACCGTAATCTATCTGAGTGCTTTGATTACGTGACTGTTATGTGCTCCAAAATGAATGTCATGTAGAGTATGGATACCAAGTGACTACATGCATTAGGACACTAAGTATTGTATAGTAGTTGTATTTCTACAATACTTCATACCACTGACACACCTGACGTGACCACTTGAGATCTGTCATCAGGCGTTGCCTGCGTTTTTCACTGTTATTCTGGAAATGCTCCACTTTGAGTCACCGTGTTTATTAGTACATTTATCTGAATTTTGAAATGGATAAAAGGACACATTCAGCGTGGAGGGGCCACCGCCCCCCCCCCCCCCCCCGAAAATTACTTCACTGAATGGGAAACGTTATTTTAAGCAGAATAGGGAATAATTTTATCCGGGGCGTGGTAGTCGCGCTAGAAATGCAGCTTTTTTGGCAGGCACACAAATAAAAATAAGCAAATCCGGCTTAAACAGTAATGTTGTTGTTGCCAGCTTTTTATTAAAGTGCGTTTTGCTTTGTGTCCTCGGCCAAGTGGTGTTCTTATCTCTGTTGGTGGCGTGGTATCTCCTGTTCACATCCTGGAGGACGTCCCAATCTGTGACAGTCTTCCTGTGGTTTGCAGTCCAGTTTTGCCCACTGTGTATTGTTGTGCATTCACCTACTACGACAGTTTACTTTGTATGTTCAGTGCTTCAATTCTTTAGCTTCTATTGCTGGGTTTAAAAAAAAAATATTTTCATATTCTCGGTTATTGTACTTGTGTTTACCGCGGATATATCAGTGTGCCTCACTTAAGTGCCATTTCTTAGCTAAACTGCTCTTTAAAATTGGAGGCTAGCGCAGTGTACGAAGGGGGTGTTGAACGGCTCCTGTCAGGATTGGGAGGTGGGGGCTGCGTCATGCGCGCGCAGTTTATTTTTCCGGGTATCTCGCGCTCTCCAGTGACGCCGAGATTGATGGATCGAATACAGACTGCGCAGAATGATAACTAATGCACACCAGAAGGGTCTGGTATCCTCTGTGGATGAGATCTAAAGCCCTGTGACTCGCATTAAATGTAGCATACTTCTGCTCTGTGTGGGGGGGGCTCTGTGTGGGTGAATGTGTGGAGGGCGCTGTGTGGTTGTGTGGGGGGGCGCTGTGTGTGTGTGTGGGGGGCTCTCTGTGGGTGTTTGTGTGTGGCATTTGCGAGAGATTAAGCTATTGGCATTGTAAATGACAATGCCATTTATTTATGTTAAAAAAACATAAATAAAAATAATGTCAAGAGCAATGCCAATAGCTCTAACTTTAACAAAGGCAAAACCATTGCATTGTAAATGCTTGTTGCATTTATGACCTGTGATAAGGTCCTGAGGAAGTTGGACTCCCTTCAACTTAAAATTCAAGGACAGAAAGCTAGACAAGGATATAAAGGCTGATCCACTGGGTGGCTCTAAGAACACAAAAAAAGCTGAAGAGGAATTTCTTGTGAGGTTTCCCAGCTGGCGAAACCTTTGCTCCAGATCTCCAAGGGGTCATATTTCAAACAGTCTCTAAACAGTATCTAATGGTAGTACTATGATGTGGCATTTAATTTCAGGTTTGTCCTGCATGGAGAAGAGTTTTACCTCCTAAAAATGATAAAATCCCTTTGCAGATTGGGACTGAGAAAACCTTTTGATCCTCCCTATTTCTAGTCTGCAGTGAGACAATTCTGCTGGGTGTAACTGACAAATACTCTAATGCAGTCAATTTCAAATCGCACCTAGATCCCGCCCTACCATGACCATTGATTAACATTGCACTATGCTGAAGGTATTGCCCTTTTATAATTAAAAATTCAGTTCTCTATTGAATTTATATCATCTTTGTGTCATTATCTTTAATACATTTTACTATATTTTTCTAAATTGGATTGGGATTGTGTATTGTGTTATGTTTTCAAATTTTTACCTGTCTGGTGCATCTGAATGTTTTACACGTTTTCTCTAAGTTAACTCAGATCTTTCAGGGTTTGAGCTTAGCTAAAAATTACTGAAACCTTTGACTGGCACTAACAAGTTAGTAATATTTCCCCTTATTCACACCTGTTTACTGGATTAACCCCACCCCAATTATTATGTAACTTTCCCACACATGTTTACTCACTCAACTGTTTATCTCCATTGTTACTTCCTAGTTACCAGCAACATTTTTAGTCAATACTTCCTTCATCTCCCTTTCTTACTATTATCATCTCCTAGTATGTACGTTATTTGAACACTAAGGGGCCCATTAGGATGGCGGGCGGATCGCCCCTGCCAAGACGGCGGTAGCGGGCGATAAGCCCGCCATCCGTGCCGGAATGACCCCCCGCCATATTAGCATGGCTGGGGGGTCCGGGGTGGACGGAAAGACCATCTGCCTCTTTTCACCCCAGTCGACTTGCGACCGGGGTGGAAAAGGGTTCATATGGTGGCGGTGTCTATCAGACACTGCCAACATTATTACAATGGGCATTTACCAATGCCTAAAGTCATGCGGAGTTTGCTCTGGGGGCCCGTTGCGGGGTCCCAAGGACTCCAGGGGGGTGGGGGGGTAGGGGATGCACATGGGGGGTACCTATGGTACCCTCCTGCATTTCAAAGTACAACATGGCCGGCACCGCGCGGTGCCTGTCACGTTGTGCTTTGAAATGCACAACATGTATTTTTACCATTGCGGCGGGCAGTGCTTTCAGCACCGCCCGGCGCAATGGTAAAAATACAGGATGCGCCCTCCACTGTGGCGGACGCATCCTAATTCCCCCCACAGGACCCCCGCACTTATGACGGGCGGTCCCTTGTAACGGGAGGATGGCGGGCGGGCAAAGTCTGCCCGCAATCCTAATGGGGGCCTAAATGTTTTTGTATATCTAAAGCATTTACAAACTTAATCAACATCTTCAAATTATTTTAAAATGCACACCTACATACTCTGTGGATTTAACTCGATAGGAACACTACATTAACTATAAGATGTGCCTTCTCCATGCACTGCCTAAACTGTTTTATAATATAGCATGTACAATAATAGTATTTGCAAGAACAGTTTTAACTACGCAAATCAAATCTTTTGAGAGAACACAGTGCATTGTAGAGTGGTGAGTTACAGTTAATGAAGCATGGCTACCAAGATGAATACACTGTGTATTGAGGTGCATGACTTAAAATAATTTAAAGTTGTTGCATAACTTATAAATTCAAGATATAAGTATAAGAATAGAAATTAAAACATTTCTGTACTTCAACATGTGCTTGTAGCTAAAGAATAAATAATGTCATATTAATTTAAAGGTGGTGCATACATTATCAATTTAAGGTATATCTATAACTGAAAAATGTCTTATGTCTGCGTATTTTAAGTTTGGTTTGTATAGAAAGAATAAATAACCTTCCCCAACTATAACAAAGATTTAATTTTTGTTTTTAGTAATTGAATTTCAATGTTTATTTATTTGTAGTAAAAACATTTTTTTAAATCAAAGAATGTACTGCTGTTGAGGGTAGTGTCAATAAGTGGAGTGTGGTACAGTACAATGGAGGAGAGTGCATTTTTCTGCGGGAGAGTATAGTTTAATAGAGTGGAGCACAATATGGTGGATTAGAGTGAAATATGATACATGAGGGTGGTGTACAGTGGGATAGCATACAGTGCAATGGTGTAGATTGGAGGATTGTTGTGTAGTGGCTTGTGCTAAAGTGGAGTGGCATATAGTGGAGTGGCATAGAGGGGACTCGCATAGAGGGGTAGTGTCCTAGAGTGGAGTGGTGTACAGTGAGTGGAGTGGCATACAGTAGAATAGCGTGCATTGCAGTGGCACAAAGTGGAGTGACATAAAGTGTAGTCAGGTAGTGTGTTATAGCATGCAGTAGAATAGAATATTGTGCAGTGGTATAGAGATGAGCAGCATACAGTGCCATGAGGTACAGTGTAGTGGAATTCAGTACTATAGTGTAGAGTGCAGTGCCATAGAGTGGAGTGGTGTAGAGTGGAATAGCATATAGGGGAGTGTCATACTGTGGAGTGTCGTAGGGTGTAATGGAATAGAGTGGAATTGCGTATAGTGGAGTGGTGTACAGTTGAGTGGCAGAGAGTAGAATAGTGTAGTGGCAAGATTGGAGTTGCGTACAGTGGAATAGTATAGAGTGGAGTAGCCTAGACTGCACTAGCATAGAGTGCAGTTGCAAAGATTGGAGTGTCCTACAGTGAAGTGACAAATTATGCAAATTTAATGTGGTTCTCCTGACAACAAATGTGGTTTCTAAAACAGGGATAATCTAATCAAGTGCACAAAAGTCTTAGGCAACTTTTCATTCACAATGAGTAAAATAGTTCAGGGAACATCTGAGGGCACATGATACAATGACCAGATGGACAGATGGATGGCTATCACATTGGATATGTTTAATATTAAAAAATATGTTATTAGATATATACTTTAAAAATAAACAATTAGCTCTTATGCCATCTAAAATACATTACTGCATTACATATCATTATTATTTTAACCATACAATCTCTCATACTCTCTCATCCATCCACAACATGCAACCAAGCAAAAACACAAAAAAATATTTGGAGGAAAAAGCTCCTCTAATAGTCATAGTAGATACATATAGCATATGGTATATGAAAAAAGGAAACAATTTCCAACTGATTTTCTTTTAACATCAAAGAGAACTTTATTCCCCAACCAGAAATATGCCAGGAGACGCATTTGCAGAGTGGTGCAGAAAGGGGGCCTGGTCTCCGAAGACCTCTAATTAAACTTACAGTGTGGGACTTGCTAGAGGTAACAGGAGTGGTAGTTGGCCCTCAACGATCCTCAATAGCCCAGGGGACTTCATCCACCAACTAGTACTTAGCCATGAGGAATGTTTGCAGAGTGGTGGAGAAAGGACGTCCTTGATGATAGCTCGGGTAGTGCTTGTATGATTCTATGAGTGCCTTCACCAAGGACACACTGCGAATACTGTGTGCTTTTAACAAAGTGTAAAACACATAAATAGACATATTTTATATAAAGTTTCAGTGTAGCTATTTAGTAAGATACCAATGTATTTGTCCTTTGTCAAAATTTGTTGAAATACCTACATCAGAAATACATTTTCCATCCTCAGAGAACACCGAAGGTCACAATGTCAACAGTACTCACAAATACAAATTACAAAATATAAAACAGATATTTATACATATTTTAACAAAGCTTAAGTCTAGGTGTTTAAGAACAACATTGTTTAAGTTTAGTTTACCAAAAACAACAGTTTCAAAACATTACTTTCAACATCTGAACTCACAAATAGAGCATAACTACAAAAACACACATTCAACTACCCATTCTTACACAAATTCAACAGGAATCAAAAACTGCTTCTAAACTAGCAAAATGCATGCTGTTAAAAGATCCACTTCAGAATAACAAATATTCATGTGCGATAATGTTCATGGTCTATCATCTTAAAACCTATATTAGAAAACATCTCTAATTGGCAATCAAGTAGAGGGAAGCTGGAGGACCATCTACATCAGAGGCACCAGTAACAACAATTCCAGGCCAGAAAGTTTCTTCAGAGGTGCAGACTACTGCAATAGATATAGCTCCAGAGATTTCAAGAATGGCTACGTATTACATGGACTGTAGTGTCGTGATAACACCTGACAAGCAGTGTGTTACAGCTAATAACTCTGCTGTGAAAATAATTTCCCCTTTTATAATTTCTCAGTGCACATTTTTTTAATTCTTCCTGTTGCAGTTGCCATTTTAGTTACAAAAACACAAAAAGAGAAATTAAAAAACAAAACAGAAAATTATGTCACCGGGAACTAAATGAATGTCATTGGATAATACACTTTTCAACTAAAACAATAAGAAAAAGATGCCCATTGATCTATCTTGAATATTCTTTAAGATGAGTGCATAGTGAGCAGAATTGCACAATGCACAATATATTATAAGACATTGTCAAGGGGTACAAATAAAAAATATTCTTGCAGGACAACATCCATGCTTTACCGTCTAAATATGTACAAAAGCAATAGTGTAAAAGGACCAAGAGAACAACGCAAGGCTGAAGGGCCCTCAATTTCAATAGCAGCCACAACAACACCAGGGCAGAGAGTCTATTCAGAGGTCCAATCTCAACTTCAAGATTTGGCTCCAACGTTTTCCCGGATGGCATCATATTGCATGAATTGTGGAGTTGTAGTGAATGCTGGAGAGCTGTCCATAACGGCCCTTTGCAATGCTGCAAAGAATCATAAATGTTGATATTATTCTTATTTTTGGCCGTTCATAGTTTTGCTACATTCGCCGGAATTTTATTATCTTATAAAATGGGTATCTAATAACTATGTGCTGTTCATTTTACTATCTTCTAATTAATTTTTTTTTTTTTTTTTACTCATTTGCCTCCAACCTCAGCTAACATAAAATCCGAAGGTTGTCACTGTTACTCAATTAAGAGACGTAGGCCCTAGGGTAATCTCTTCCGCCCTTCGTCCCCCGCCTACCAGTCGCAAACCAACTTCCTTCCAGTTGCTGCCATCCCGTTGTTGATGGGAGGGTGGTTGTACTCTCTTCAGGACGTTGAGACGGAAGACTGATGCCGATGGCTTGCCTTGATCGCAACAGGCTGGGACCCAGAAGGTTATAGCCCACTCCAGCACAGTCTGAGAGCTCCACTGATCTTAATCATAGGGCAAAAGAAGAGCACAAAAAAACTCAGACTGAAGTCCAATTTAACAAACAGTTCCAGATGGCTCTCTTCTTAGAGTTCTTCAGTCAGGCAAATCTATTTTAGAAATTTTATATAAGGACGATAGCCAATCTGATTGTGTAGGGGGTGTTGTCTCGACCCATCTCTTACATATTTCCCAACTGGCTAATAAGATAGCAAAGAATAGAAAACCTCTATCAAAGCCAGTGATGTCGCTCGATATACCAAAAATTATGAGTTTGAGGGAAATTTGTATTGTGGTCCCAAAATGTATATTAAAGAATCTCCAACTTCTCCCCAAAATTTCGCAAGAGGTGGGCAAGCCCAGAACATATGCACATCCATGACACTTTCCAAATTACATTTTTTACACCTTGCAGGTGGGCCTTTAGACATTTTGGAGTGCCTGGCCGGGGAGAGATTCCTATGTGTTGTGAAATAGTGATTCCTCCTCAGCCAAGCTGGCTTAACGACTGAGAAGAGAATATTTTAAGAGGTCTTCCACAATTCTCCCCAGTCTATCTCCGGAATATATTCCCCCCATAACTCCTCAGCTAGCTTGAAATCGCCATTGATAGCCTCTTCAATACCCCAATAAAAAAAGGAAATCTCTTTTTTGCCTGCAGGCTTGTTAACCAGATATTCTTCCAGGGAGCTCCCCTGGCCTAACAGGCTCTTCAAATTCTGAGACCAACTTATTAGCCGGAAATACTTGAACCTTGACATACCCCCCTCCAACTTATCATTCCACCAACCGCTAGGTCCCCCCATACTAATATCCCCGCTGTTCTAAGAGGGACTGCCAACAGATCTTTAAGGCAGCTGGGAGTTCGTGGGCTGTCCGACAGGGAAGCTGGCTTTGAATAATATTCTAGACCTATTAATTTTCTGATCCTAGCCCAAATTTGAGCCGCGCCACTTAGGACTTTCAGTCTGACCTTCTTGAAAAAATATTTGTCCCCATACTTAAACAGAAAGCCTTCATGTGGTAGCCCCAGTTGTTCCAACATAGCTAAAAACATTTTACCTCTCCCTGAAGAATCTGGAGATTTTAACATCATTCTAGAATGCGTTAACTGAAAGGTCCAAGCATAATACTGGATATCGGGGAATGTAAGACCACCTTTATCCCTTCTTCATCTTAGCTTTCTCCATGATATTCTAGAAGCTTTTGAGGCCCACACAAACGAATTAATGGATTGCTGGAACTTATCCTTTAATACCTTTTCAAAGTTCAGTGCAATGGTGTTAAATAAAAATGTTACCTTTGGCAAAATTGTCACTTTTATGAGATTTACTCTGGCCAGGATAGACAATGGGAGGTGGACCAAGGATTTCATAAGTTCTTGACTCTCCTTTAGAATCTTACTAATGTTAACTTTTGCTATTTTGTCTATCTCTAGAACAATTCTGTCCCCCAAGTAGCTCAGCTCATTTTTGGTTTGGTATTGGCACTCCAGCAGGTTCCATGACATATTCTCAGTTTTGTCTGTGTTAACCTCATAGCCAGAGACCCGGCCAAAATCCCTCGCTAGCTCGATCACCCGGGGGAAAGATTATTTCAGATCCGAGGAAAGAATAAGAATGTCGTTGACATAAAGGGCTACCTTCCTCTCCCATGAGCCGCTCTTGAATGATGTAATAGCTGGCTCTTCCCTGAGGAGCTGAGCAAATGGCTCTATATATAAATCGAAGAGGAGAGGGACGAGGGGGCAGCCCTGTCTGGTTCCCCTTTTGATGTTAAATGGTCTAGTTGTTCTGCCATTTACCACCAGCCTGGCAGAAGGCTCACTGTATATAAGGCGGATGGTACGGCAACATTTTGGCCCGAGGTTCAGCTTCTCCAAAACTGCCATGAGATATTTCCAATCCACTCTATCAACTGCTTTAGTTGCATCTAATGTCATTGCTGCTAAGGGTAGAGAAAAAAAGGAAGCAAAATCAATCGCACCAATAAAATCAGGAGTAAGGTCGAAAAGATTCCTACCCTCTACGAAGCCCTTTTGATCAGCATGCAATAGCTCTCCTGCTATGCCCCCTAGTCTATTCGCCAATATCTTAGAGAAAACCTTGCAGTCTGAATTCAACAATGATATAGGCCTGGATGACCCACATTTTATAGAGGGTTTACCTGGTTTTAAAATTAGAATAATATTTGCTTCCCCCCCATGTGATAGGTGGTTGAACCCCATCAATTAGAATTTTATTAAACATCTCAACCATGAAAGGAATAACTATTTCCTCTAATTTCTTATATATTTCCGCAGGGAGGACATCCGGCCCGCAGCTTTGCCTTTTTTACAGTCTAAAAGTGCCTTCCTAACTTCTTGGTGTGTTATTTCTGCCTCCAAATTCTCCCGTTGTATTGTTCCAAGTGTAGGTAGCTGAATCAAATTTAACCACTCTTGAATAGATGTTCTGTCAGAACCACTTTCATCCTTATATAATTCTTTGAAATAAGCATGGAATATTTCTCCCATCTCCTCCTCCCTACTTATTAATGAGTTAGTGTGTACATCCTTTATTTGTTTAATGTGATTCCGAACTTTATTCATTTTGGCCTTCCAGCCAAGGAATCTACCAGCCCCTTCACAATATTCAAAGTGGGTGAGCTTACTCACCTCCCACCTATTGGAGATTCGTGTTTGAATTGTACTCTCCAAAAGGGCTTTTAGCGAGTTTAATTCTGCCCCTAGTGTATCTCGACGTTCTTGCTCTTGATCGGTTACATTATTAATCCTTTCCTCCGGCACCTTCATTTGGCCCTCAACTGATGCAATTTCCTGCCTGTAGTGGCTGTTCTTATAAACAGTTTTATTCGTGACCAGGCCGCTCAAGAAAGATTTCAGGGCATCCCATACAACCATAATATCTGCTGATCCTATATTGATATCCAAAAAGGCTTTTTCCTCCCGGATAAAATATACAGTTACAGCATCATCTAGGAGAAGTGTACGGTCAAAAGTCCATACCCTCTGTTGTTCCGTGCCTGCTAAATTCAAGTCGATCCAGATCGCTGCATGGTCCGACAAATGAGGGATCAAATACCCAATATTCTTTGTACTACCCCTTAAATCATTACTAATCAAAATGTAATCTATTCATGATTTATATCTATATTTTTTATTGTAAAATGATACACCCAACTGTGTACCAGATCTCTCTCCCCAAATATCACAAATAGCACGTTGTTTCATCATCACTTTTAGAAAAGCCCTGGATTTAGGAGCAACTACAGCTCTACTTTTTGGTGATTTATCCAATTCAGGATTCACTACTATATTGAAATATCCTGCCAAGATGGTTGTATCCGGAAACTCAAAGAGATTAAAAAAGATGGTCTTTAATGTTGATGGATCGACCTGATTATGGCCGTAATAGCCTACAATTGTAATAGGGGTATTATCAACAGAGATCTTAACTATCACCCACCTACCACTTAAATCTGTTCTTACTTCTGCAGACTAGCGTTTGCTTGTTTTTTTTTTACTAGGATAGCTACGCCCCTAACATTGGCCATCTGACATCCACAGGCACAGTGTTCCACCCACCTGAGCTTCCCACAAATTTCGTTCATTTCTTTTTTCAACAGGTGGGTTCCTTGTAAAATTATTATCTGTGCCGGTGATTCTCTCAAATACTGTAGGATTTTCTCCCTCCTGCTTTTAACTCGCCAGTCACAATCAAGGACAGACAAAGCAATGTTTTCATGGCGGATAGAAACACTGGGATTTCACTTTACCCTAACCTACAGTGCGCCGGCACCAAACCAAAAACACTACACATTGAACTACAGCTGAATTCCCAGTGTCCCCCCCTTTCCTAGTCCCACCCATCCCACCCCGGAGAACCCTACCCCCATTTATCTGGACTAATCCAGATTATGCCTGCTGGCATGCTCTAGACTGCTCCAAGATTATTTCTACCTATTTTAAGGCCGTATCTATAAGTTTCTACCTCTAGCTATAAGCCAGATTAAATACTAAGGAAGGCCTAATCTGTTTAGTAAAAAACAAGACAACAAGTGCGCCAATAGACTGGGATGATTAATTAGGTTTTTAGGTTTTCTAGGAGCTCATCCACTTCCTGCACTGTTTTGAACAAATACATTTTATTGTTGAACATGATTTTTAATTGCACAGGGAATTTTAATTGGACTGTTTCCCCTAGCTTCCTAAAGTCTTCCATTCTTTTCCCCAACTCCCACTGTCTGTCTAAAGTGGTACGTGAGAGGTCTGATCTAATTTCAAAGGAAAAGAAAGAGTCTCTTGGTTTCAAAGATTTCAGTTTGAGTGCTGCAGTTTATATATTTTCTTTCAACTAGAAAGTAAAAAAAATAATTAAGATCTTCTTGGGCTTTGTCTGATTAGGATGTCTTCTAAAAGGATCCCTGTGAATTCTTTTAATATCCCTCCTTTATTCATCTTCCAAGACTTCAATGTGAATTGTGTCTTTAATGAGCGAAAAAATAAAGGATGGGAAATATTTAAGAGCCGCAAGGTATTGCGCCTGGAATTATTTTCCAACACTTCCACTCTTTCTCGAAGGGCAGCTTTCTCTTTTTTGAGCATAGAAATATCCATTTTAACTTCTCCCAGATCATCTTTAAGGACTTCGACCACATTCTCTAAGGCCACCGTCCTTCAACCTAAACTGTCCAGTTTTTTTCTCAATGATTCGCAAAAAAGTCGAATTTCCCCCTGGTTTGATTCTGAAATCACAAACCCTTTTTTAATGTCCATGGCCATTGTAAAAAAGAGTGTTTCCAGAGAGCTTCCCAGAGATCCTGGAGTTCCCAAAGCTCCCAAATGTCCCGGAGTGCCTTTGCAGACCTCTAGTGCTCTCTCTAGCCATGTATCTGGCACCCTACTATCTTTTACTAACTCCCCCATGCTTACAGCTATTGGCAAATCGCCTCTGGTAATAGCCAAATTTGCAGAGTCTTTTAATAAATAAGCCTGTAACTCAGTTGGCTGCCTACCTAGCCCAGAGGGATCTAAAGTAGATTCTAGAGCGGAGCATAAACTGAGCGGGGGTCTGACCCGGGATCCAACCCATGAACTGAAGAGGGGGATGGTGGCAGAGGAAGGGAAAGACCTAATTCCATAACAGAGGGCACTGACATTTTTATTAGCCAAGCCGTTGGCTGAGATGCCTCCTTCAGCGCCTCTCCCTGCTTCCATACCTCCAACACTTGCAGGAGAACTTTAAAATAGGACCTCAGCGAGGGGGTTATTCTAATTTTAGCATCTGCTGGAATGCCTTCTTTCTCTGGTTTTTTTAATGCCCTTCCCTTTATATTCCCAGTAGGGGGGGACTCATGACTGCCTCCTTCTGCACCTTTTGTTGAAAAGACTTTAATATCTGTGGGTGCTTTATTTAAGCTACTGTTGTCATCAATGCTCTCCTGAGTTATAAGCCCTTGAGCCCCAGTATCTCTTCCTGCCCCCCTCTTCCTGCCTTTCTTTGCCAATTTACTTCTCGATGATTTAGATGCCCCAGAGAATCTCCCTGCTTCTCTGCCTTTAATCCCATGTAGGTCTCTAATGGACTGAGTAGGCAAAGAAGACAGGGAAGACTGTGTTGCTGTTATTGGTTTAACTGATCCAGAGTCCCCCCTCCGACTCAAATTGCACAAAGAATATGGAGGAGAGGACTTAACTAGCTCAAGGACACCTCGGGCCCCGGTACCTCATACACAGACTTCTCTTCTTCTTCGATGGCAGTGGAGCTTTGCGATCACCTCCTCTCCCACCACTGCCACCGTTGTCTCTCTCTCCAGCGCGAACAGCCTGGCTACCGCCACACACCCTGTACTGTCCCTGCCTTTCTCTCTCCCGGAAACACTTCGAACAAGGCCGCCACGGAGGGGACTGCGCGCCGCGAATCCCCAGCCTCCCCTTAACTCGACGGCGTCTCCAAAGCAGCGCGGGAGGTCGAGAAAATACCCGACCCACATCCCATGTAGGGAAGCTGCACAGATTCAAATCTAGCATTATTAATAGCTGGCCATTCTTCGTAACTCTCAATTCATCCCAGTTTAAACTAAAGGAGCAGAGGAGCTGCCTAGCGCAGGCACGCGACTGCTCAGCTCACGGCCACCATGTTCTCCTCACTCACCTATCTTCTAATTGATTATAAGAATACTTACAGATAACTTACCAAATAGATATGTCAAACTGTTCCTCTACAAATAAATACACAGCTAACTTTTGCCCGTTATCATTATTTACGTTTTCATTTTTTAAATATAAGTCAACGATCTGTGTTAAAATCTTCTAGTAAGTACATTGACAAGATATATAAACATACTCTGGTTTTGAGACCACACTGTGTTAAATTTTGTTACATTTTGTCATCTTTTCTTTAAAACTATCAACTGTAATATGTGTCCTGTTCTGCAACTCCTCCTCTTAACAACAATTCTCCTAGAATCCTGCTGAGGACCAAAGAAACAAATCTGCACATCCCCACAAACATTTCCTATGTCTGCCACAGTACCACGCAAAAGTGCTCTATTAATTTCTCCTAAGCATAAAACGGGAATTTTCAGATAGTACAGCCTCAGAACAAAAGTTTGCATTGTTGAGTGGTGTACAGCTAACATCTTGAAATGATGAACTGTGCTTTTGGCACACTTTGTTTGATAAACAAGCTTGTGAGTGTCCCTGCAAATGTGTATTCTTTCTAATCTTGCAAGAACTCAATCCTTGTAAAGTAGTTATTTTCAGTTTTAAACTTCACATTTGAAAGATATGTAGAAATGTCCTTAATATATCAATGGATTGCTGTTGAATACTTCAAACACTACTACAATTCCATTTCTATACTGGTGCCTGACTCGCCTTCCTTGTACCAATAACGTGTTTTACATTTGTCGGTACCACCACCTTTTTCGCTATAGGAGTTCCATTCTTCTTAATATAACATCGTCCTCTGTATTCAAGAGCATGAACCCATCTTTTATCTTGGACTTAGCTTTTTTATTTAAGTATTTATGCATTCTCCACTAAAAACTGTACAAAAGTTACTTCTAGTCACCAATGTTTTTTTCAGGTTTTGTCTGCTTAAGTACAACACTATTTTGTCACAAGTCTTCATTCTATTTATATTGATAAATAAAAACCTTCATCTTCAAATCTAAGGACTTATCAACTGTTCTCTCAACTCTGTTCTTTCTGCTTCACTGCATGTCTCCTTCTTCTATACTTCTTAATATTTCTCAGTAGATTTAAAGCTACTCTAATACAAAACATCCTAGCTCTGATTTCCTTAAACTGCTTCTGTCTCCTGGTTAAGGTGTTTACATCTTTGTTGCATTCTTTCCAATTTCTGCTATATATATTTTGTCCATATTTTTATTATGTCATAATGTTTGGAAATGTTAACATATGATTTTGTCATCTTACCAATAGCTCTTCTTTTGTTCACCACTTTTTCTTAATTTTGCCCAGTTTGGATCTCCGTTCTGCATAAAGACTGTGCTTGCTTCAATTCCTTTTCTCCCCGAGCTTTTGTAGGCACTCTGTCTGTAAATATGAAGATATTGTTTTGTAAAAACATCAAATCTATATTAGAATTTTTTTCTAGCAAACTTACTAGCTACTTTACTACTGTCCTACACATTACACAAAAATAGTTTTTACATTATGTTACAGTTTTAAATCTACAAACCAACCTACCGAATAACTACAAGCACTCACTTCAATGTACTAATCCCAAGCCAAAACACAAAACATAATTTATTACTTACCTTTTAATATTAGAGCATCCTCTCCTACAACACAGCTGCATCATATCTCAGTTCTCACTTATGCACGGTAAAATAACACTTCATGCTTTTTGTAGTAAATTTTAAAATAAACATCAACCAAAGTGTAAACATACATACAGTGTCTCAATACTCTATATCTGAAAACATAACATAAGAGATATTTCTGTGCCTCTCTACCACTGTATCACTGATAGATTTAGTATTTAAGTACTTGTCTACTTAGATCTGTCTGATTTATATTTTGAAAAACATTGCATTTAAAAATCTACGTATTAACCCGTTCCGTGCTACTGACAGCCAACGGACGACAGGAGCACTCCCTCCCTGGTGCTGCGAACGGCCAACGGCTGTCACAGCCCCGCCCACCTTTTAGAACGCCCGCACCGTGGTGGCAATAAAGGCATTAATCTCTATCACAGCATATAGCTCTCTAATTCTTCCGAGTACATGCAAACAGTGTGTGGCAGCTTACATATTTAATTCATTAGATGGTTTTAAAAGAGTGCACAGTCCTCACTAAAACCTGTAAATACATATGTTTGTGGTTGAGTACAACAACACTCCCTGTTGGTATGATGAGTGCATAGATGTTGCCTAAGTAATTCCCTCTAAACATAACTAGTGCCTGCATGATTCCCTGAGTATCTGAGTGTGTAGAAATGACATCAGTGGTCCCATATCTGCATGGTTAGTGCCTTTGTATTCACATAACTATATTGCTACAATCCGACTGAGTGGATGAATACATTAGTGTTGCCTGTGTAGTTCAAGGAGTACCTAATTAGTGCCTGCATTATCGGAGGAGTAAATGTGTAGTGTATGGGTTATTGAATAAATCTAGATATCACACTTGATATATAATTGCATACATGGCTCTCCCAGAGTATACACTGCTCTGTTACTCAGCCTCCACATGCATCAATACATTTGTAAAACTGAAAACAACAATTCTCACCTTTTGAAAGCACACAACTATTTCCTAATGGCACACCTACATGTTTGCACAAATATGTCTTGTGTCTTTAAAAAATATATCCAGAAGTTCTCAAAGAAAAGTTACATTCCAAGTAAAGCTAAGTTACAATCTCCCAAAAATTATTCTTCACTATTACCCCTCCCCAATTTCAAACAGTGCATGTTAAAAGAAATCCAAAACCCTCACTAAATACATGACATTTTTAACAGCCTTGAAGAACATAGATTGCCATGTAAACATATATGTGATGTCATAAAAGATATACACCTTCAGGCCATCTTTCCAAAAAGATATTGTTCTCTGCATCTTTAAGTAAACTCAACAGTCTTATCGTACCTATAACAATCTGCAACTAGAAAAAACATATCTCTCCATCTAAACATATGCAAACAGATCATGTAAGTTAACAAATTAATTGACAATCAATTAGTAATACATACCTGACAAATATTGCTACTTTATAATGTATATACAGCCACAGCATATTTTCCTATGTGTTATTCATGACTACAGTACTCCTGCTTAATAATGTGACTAAAACTACCACAACTCCCAGAATGAACATAATATAGTGGAGTGGTGTGGCTCACTGGTTAGAGGCGGCAGACCCGGAAGCAGAGGTCGGCCCAGGCCAGGGTTTGATTCCCGACGCGGCAGGGTCTTGGGCCATGGTCAGCGGACTCGATAATTCTCGCTTCGGTGCCTACTCCAACCAAGGGTCCCACTCAGCAACTCTGGGCAATAGCTTGCTTAATCTCTACTAATGGCCCCATCAGCGCCGGGGATGCTTGTCTTCACCTTGGAGATGCCCAGGAGGGACCATCTCACAGGTAAAGCCAGGATGGTTTTCCCAGCGGTATACAGTGCCGGTGCGCCCCTTTGCTGGTGCAGCTGTGCACTTTACAAGTATACGACATACATACATACATGTATCTATTCTGCACATAATGATAAGACATTTAAAACATTGTCATTGTTAAAGGCATTACTCATGGTCATTTTCAACAATGCCAAAATCTTACACACATACACGGCTGCCAGATACAGTTTATCTGATATATTTGTTTTTCACATCACTGTGATACTCTTTTTAATCAAACTCCCATATAGATCTTCATTTCAAATGTACATTTTGTATATAATTAAAAAGTTATACACATTCCAGTGAATTGAGTTTGTAGATAATAATGTTGTTTTAGCTTTTTTTGATACTGTTAAGATTTGCAAAAACTAAGCACAAGAATGGTGCACCACTCTCATAGAAAGGGGTTAGCGCACCCGGAAGCACTCGAGCGAATACGATCGCGCAACGTAAGCATCCGACGCGCTTACGCCTGGGGGCGCGTAGAGTAAGCGCGTCAGGTCATGTGACCTGAAAATAACACTTTTTATTGGTGCAGAACAGTTTTGGTTTCCAAATGATGAAAGCCCGGGTCATGTGACCTGAAAATAACACTTTTCATTGGTTCAGGACAGTTTCTTTTTCCAAATGATGAAAGCCCCCACCTTTTTTCCTTATTCTGACTTTGTCCTTTGACTAAGGAAGACCTGTTTGGAGATCTGTGACTAATATTTTGTACTTTAAAATGGCTACAGTAGCAGCAGCAGCTGGAGCATCTGCACCACCACCACCACCACCATCAAGAGGACCACCACAGCACCACAGTGGTGGAGATGAAGAAGAGGAGGAGGAGGAGGAGGGGAGTAGGACATTCCTACCAGAAGACAATACCCCATATAGGCCAAAGCAGCACATTGTATGGGAGTTTTTTTTCCATACCAGAAAGTGAATGCGCCAAAGGTGACTTGCCAAATCTGTGGCATTGAACTTTCAAGGGGGAACACTAATAAGAAATACTCATTTGGCAATAACACCATGTTTCGGCACATGCAGCGCAAGCCTCCCAAACAACTATGCTGCGGCAGAGGTGAGAGAACTGGGCAGCAACCCTCCCCAATCTTCACCCAGCACCTCCAAACGAAAGCAACCCACTCCATCGGGACCAGAGACAAGGGAGATGGTCCCAAACATCCAACCACAGTTTGGGGAATACAAGATCTCTTGTATATTTTGTGGTAAGACCATCACCTATGGTGAGCAAAGCATAAAGCTCATCAACCGTGCTGGTGACAACCACAATTGCCCCAAAAAACAATATTTTTTTAGGGCTCCAGTTGAGCCGTTTACAATTCCCTGTTTTTTGTTTTTCCCCATAAAAATAACAAAAAAATATAAAATAGTTCATAAAAGCCAAAAAAAGTACATAATGTTCAAAAAAACATAAAAAAATATAAAACAACAAAAAGAAGAAAAAAAACAGTTCTTTTTAGAACTACCTCCAATTTATAAAAAAGGCTACATTTTTTAAAAACTCTGTCAATCTTTTTTTCCCCATGGTACGCTCCCCGGTCCGCTCCCCGGTGCACGTACCGGACTGTTTGGAATGTTGAAAGACACCCGAGAGCCAAACAGCTTTCCGCGCGTGAACTCATGTAGTGCACTGGTTAGCGCTCCGGTGCGCGTACCGGGGCGCGCCTATCGATATATATATTTTTTTTAACCTAAATTACTCAAAATCCACTGGAGCACATATCTTGAGACATAGCAAAGGCACATCGGGCTACCAGTCCCTACAATTTTGCCAAGTTTCGTGGAAATCCATTCAGCCGTACGGGCTAAAAGTGAGGTTGACTGCCCTATGGAAATTAACAATGGGGAAAACACGTTTTGGGACCCCCCTTTTTTCTCGGCCCCCGCTTGACAAATCCCCCCAAACTTTTAGTGAAGGACCGGAGCGCCGCGAGGCAAATTTGAGGAAATTTTCAGGCAGATTCCTCAACCGGCGCCAAAGTTGTTCACAATAGAATGTTGCGATTTCCCTATTGAAAATAATCCTAACTATAACTACCCACTGGCGACCGCCAGTAGGTAATATATATATATATATATATATATATATATATATATATATATATATATATATATATATATATATATATATATATATATATATATATATATATATATATATATATATTCACTGAAAAAACCATAGGTTTCACACCAGTTATAGTTAGGAATTAGCATTTAAAAAACCTATTAAATTCACTGAAAAAACCATAGGTTTCACACCAGTTATAGTTAGCTGGAAATTTTACTGATATAAAACCATTGAAATTCCCACGTTATAGTTAGTCGGACTCACTATAACTTGCGCGTGCAATGCACTGCTGATGACATCACATATTACATCACTCATGACATGGTCAGTGACATCACTCATGACATCACTGATGACACCATCCTTGTGACATAGTGACAGACCTCCTTTCAGTGTAATGTAACCCATGAAACACATATTCAAAAATAGAAACTAATATTTTCAAAAAAGTGGATATACCCATACCAGTTACAACAACCAATTCAGTAATACCACCATCTAATACACATCCACTCATGTGTATGTATATGGGTTATTAGATATTTTTATTAGTATCAGTATGAGTGTCTATATGGTTTGGTGGGGGTATTACTTAGCACATAGATGCATGAGTGACTGACTCTTTGTTTGTATGTGTTTTGAAGACAACATATGTACAGGACTGTATGGGTGGATGAGTGTCTATATGTGTTTGTTAGTGAGTGAATGACTGTCTCACTAGTGTCTTTATCAGTAACTACATATGTTTTAATCTAGTATATGTGAATATTGATGTATATAAGTGAGTATATGTGATAGTAAGAGATTGTAAGAGTTCCTGTTTAAATAAGTATGTGTTTCTATAAGTGATTGTTTAAGAGAATAAATATGTGTAATTTTAAATAGAAGTAAGGTGGAAGTGTGTGTATAACTCTATATTCAAATAAATGGATGTCCAATAGTTTATTTGCACGTGTGAATATGTGTGTGAGTAACTTTTGGATGAATGTCGGTGTGTAACAGGATGTATAGGTGTATCACTTCATATGATGAGTGAGTATATGTATGAGTGACTATATAGAACTGTTGGTGAATGAGTGGATGTGTATATAGATAGTGGAATTACTGAATTGCTTGTTGTAACTGATATAGGTATCTCCATTTTTTAAAAAATTTCAGTTTCTATTTTTGAATATGTGTCTCAAGGGTTACATTATAGTGAAAGGAGGTCTGTCACTATGTCACAAGGATGGTGTCATGAGTGATGTCACTGACCATGTCATGAGTGATGTAATATGTGATGTCATCAGCAGTGCATTGCACGCGCAAGTTATAGTGAGTCCGACTAACTATAACGTGGGAATTTCAATGGTTTTATATCAGTAAAATTTCCAGCTAACTATAACTGGTGTGAAACCTATGGTTTTTTCAGTGAATTTAATAGGTTTTTTAAATGCTAATTCCTAACTATAACTGGTGTGAAACCTATGGTTTTTTCAGTGAATTTCATAGGTTTTTTAAATGCTAATTCCTAACTATAACTGGTGTGAAACCTATGGTTTTTTCAGTGAATTTCATAGGTTTTTTTATTGCTAATTCCTAACTTTTTATTCATACTCATACCTATGTGTTTTTTAGTGAATTGCTAAAGTATGTTTTTGTAAAAATGAACACTATAATGTATATTGAGATAATATTTTTAATTTAAAATATTTTTTTTTTATATTTCGCTTTCGGTGCGCGCACCGGTACGCGTACCGTCAGCGCACTAACAAAAAAAAAGAAAAAAAAAATGAAGGAGGGACTGTGTAATAGATAGTAAGACAGATAAAAAGTGTAAAAGGAAGTAACTGAGAAAAGAAAAATGAATAAGGGAGCAAAAGAAAGAAGAAATAGGAAGAAGACTAAAGCAGAGGTTAAGGGAGATTGTAAATGGATGTTGAAAGTAAAAAGAAGGACAGTTAAGTATGAGAATGTCAGGTAGTGACGGAATCAGAGGAAAAGAATAGCAGTGATTGAGGGAAAGTAAATATCAGTGAATATAAGTAAAGAGGGGTGAAAGAGGGTACATGTAAGTGAATAAGGGTAACACATGGGGAGTAATAGAGACAAAGAAGAGAGAGAGTAAAAGAAGGACTGTCACAAAGGGACTAAGTGAACCAGTAAAAAAGGTAAGTGAAGGAGTGTGCATAGGCAGAAGTACTGAAAAAAATTGAATGTGGTCGGAAGTAAACATGGAACAAAAGAATAAGTGAGGGAAGCAAAGTAAGGAAATAGGTGTGCGGTAGGGTGACAGAAAAATAGTGAAAATAAAACAAAAGGTGATAACAAAAAACATTTTACAAACACACTTACCATATAATCTATGCAAATTTGTATCTGTGAAAGATAAAGGAAAAAACATGTTATAATTACATAAAAATGTATAATAAAATAGAAGAAACAGTTCATGAGGTTTAAAAATCTACAAAAGTTTACTTAGAAATGAAGCAATAGTGAAGGATACAAAAACAGAAAGAAAGTAATGTAGAAAGAAAAAAAAAAGGAAAAAGAAATAGTTGGAGAACAAATTCCTAAAGGTAAAAAAGATACTAAAAGAATGTAAAATATCAAAACAAAATGAGTAAAGATAAGAAACTAAAAGAAAAATGATTGAAAAGCAGAGAAGTCAGATTGATAAACTATAAATAAAATAGAGGAATAGAAGATGATTGAGAGTGAGTGAAGTGAAGTCACAGAGTGAAGGGATGAAAGAAATGAAGTTATTATAGAACGATGGATAAAACAGGAGTGAGAGAGTAAGTACACAGAAAGACAAAAGGAAGAACTAACTGAACTACAGTACAATGAGTGTGAAAGAAAAAAAAATGGAGAAAGAGAAAGAGTGTTAGGAAACTAAAGCAGAGGTACTAAGAGAATATGAAAAAGATAAAAAGTGGTGGAAGGAACAGAGGAAATGCAGATAGTTCCTATCAGATTAAGAAGTTGTGAATGAAGTGCAGTAAAGAAACAGCGATGAAAAAAGAGTGTAAATTAGTAAAGAGAGGTAAATAAGGGTGAAAAAGAAAATGAGTGTATAACAATGTGAACACAATATAAATTACACAATGCAAACTACACAATAACTTCTACAATATGTTACATTATTTATTTTTGCTGTTCTCAGAATATATTGAATTCCACTTAAATTAGTGAGTTCAAAGTCTTCATCATATAACAGCGGGAAAAAAAAAACACAATCTAAAAGATTGTGTTTAAAAAAACCCATTCAAACATACATCTCATATATGTACACTAATCTTTGATTCACTTACTTTTCCATGAGGCCAAATAGAAGATAGTGAAGGTCCTTTTGGTGGAAAAAAAGTCTGCTGTTCCTTATAAGTTCCATTTCATCGACTTCCTATGAAAAAAGATCTAAAAACATCATACCTTACACAATCCTCACGGCCAATTTGTGTCAGATATATCAGTATTTTTTACTTTGAGATCCACTTAAAGTATCTACATGAGATAAATAATTTAAAATATTAGATTAACTAACTAACTAACTAACTTTTATTAACTATTCCCGTCTTCAAAGGCCAATTCCCTTTACTAAAACTTTGGTTTTAAAAACACTAGATAAGAATTTGTAGAGTCATAAGGCAAACGTTGTTTATAAGTTAAATGAGAATCATTGCAGTAACTCCATCCATTTTCAGATTTTAAGTAGCATGTATAATGTCCTGAGGTGGTCGAAGATCCATCATGATAAATAATAGCTTCAGTTGTAAAGGTCCTTCCAGAAATTGATAACTGAGAAGCCACAAAATTTTTGATAGAAGTTGTGAATTTAGTTCCATCAGGTCTACATCGTTGGAAAACTAAAATAATATACTGCCCATAACTTTGTATAAATAATGTGGACAGCATTGTACAGTTACATTGGGTACACACCATATTATGATCTGCTGCTTTAACTAGATTTTTAAAAGACACTGATTTACAGTCTGGTAAAGTCAAATATATAAATCTTTCAGTGTCTATTCTAGTAGTACTTGATAAACTACAATTGTGGCAGTCATGCTGCCATTGATAAGAAAGACTGAAAAGATTATCTACATCTACACCTTCATCTTCCAAAACACCAAACATATACATTAAAAATTCCTGACAATCCTGCTGAATGTTCTGTGAAAATTTATCTTGACCAGAACACAAATCTAAAGTATTTCGAATTTCTGTTACACTTTCTATTTGTGCTGTAACACTGCTACATTTCTGAAACACAGAATTCAATAAACCACACAATCTTTGATCCCGATTTTCAACAATCTGTTCTTGTAAACTTTTAAGAAAAAAAACAACATTAACCACTACATTAGCATAGCAGTTGACACCAGAACTATTTTCAAACTGAAATCCAACAACATTTTCTCCACAATTCTTTTTCTTCCTGTTTTCAATTACAGTTTTCTCTACTTTTTGTCTTTTTGCAACTACCTCACTACAATTATCCTCATTTCTTCTTTTTCGGCCTACCACACGTTTTTCAAACAGAGGATATTGAGGCAAATGTGGAGCATACTCTCTTCTTAACCTATTGTATTCTTTAACACAATCTAGATCGGCAGAAATCTTTGTCTCATCACACGCAATCAAGTACAATCCTGATAAAGTTCTGACTCGAGATAATGCCACATATGCCATACCCTCTTTAAACACAGATCTTCCAATGTTCACCAATGCACTATCTACACTTAAACCTTGAGATTTATGAATTGTCACCGCATACGCCAAACAAACAGGAAACTGTTTTCGGCGAACATATAAGTCTTTTACAAGTAAAAATCTAGCAGAACAACGACTTATTTGTTGTACTTGTTCAATGCCATCAAATTTTATTTTTAAAAATTCAATTCCATCTCTATTTCTGTAATTCACAAAATCAACAACATAACCCATTGCTCCATTTACCAGACCGCTTTCAACATTTAAATTCCTTCTCAAAATGATACGACAATTTAAACACACATTCAGAGTCTTTTCAAAACCAGCTGTTTTTGAAATACTTTTCTCCAATGAATGCAATTTAGTTTTCAAATTTTCTGACAAAACAATTGTTGCACCCATATGCTCTATTTTATCTATTGCTTCCAGTTTCACAATCTCTTCATTTTCTAAGTCTAACATTTTTTGGTTGAAGATGGAACATTCTTGCAGAGTTGGCATCAAACATATCCCAGATTTCTTCTCAGTCATTTTTTTAAAAATATTCTCTGGAAGAATGTTTTCATTTGGATACAAATTTGAAATTAATCGACTATGCAAAGCTTTTTTCCCTTTCTCAGTCATTTTTCCAATTCTTACATCTTGTAGAATATTTTTATAATCTTCATCCTTGGCCTGTCGCATATTTTGAAGCAGTTCAGCATATTTAAAATTTTGCCATATATTAACATTTCCAATGCTTCCAAGGGACTTCCTGGTATCTTCATGCGTGAGCATTTTAAACACTGGTTGTCCTTTTACTGGAGTCAACTGCAATAGATCTCCAAAAACAATAATGTGTTTTCCTCCAAATAACACATCATAGTCTGTTTTAAGAATTTCTTGCATTCTCAAATGCACAAAAGCAAGCATTAGATTTGAGACCATGCTTACTTCATCTATGATAAAAAGTTTCATTTTCTTCAAGACTCTTGAAACTTCAGAACACGCATCTCCAGATAGCTTGTTGTAATGCAATTTATTATCATGTTCAACTGGCAGCATCAATAAACGATGTAGAGTAATCCCTTTAATGTTATGTGCTGCCAGACCAGTTGGAGCAGTTACAACACAAGACAGTGGTGAATCAGTCCTTTTCTGCAGATAACTTGCAACGGCTTTAATTAGAAAACTTTTTCCTGTCCCCGCTTCTCCACTTACATACAGTCGGACAGGGTCAAATAATATACATGAGCACTCTTTTTTCTCATGTCTGAATCCATGTTCAATCTGCTCTGTGACTTCATCATATATCTTTTTCTGCTCAATGTTTAGTTGCGTTACCAAATCTTCTAAGTTAACTCCATCCTCTTGAGCTTGTTCCATAGCTCTTTCCACCTCATCCATGGCAGTGGCAGGTTCATTTTGGATAATTGGTCCTCCTAGTGGATCCTGGCTCAATGAAGTAGAACTCTGACTATCTTGAGAACTGTTTCTAGCTATCTCTTCAGCAATTGTGGTTTCTTGCTCCATTTCTTCATTCAACATTTGCAGATAATTTAGAAAAATAGGACATTCTATGGTATCCTTAGTTGCATTAAAAGAGTCTTCATAACAGAGAAAATCTCCAAGTAGTTGCTCTTCTGTACGCCATGGCTTAAAGAGTTGCAAAAGAGCTAAATAGTAAAATTCTCTTTTGTCTGGAACTTCACAACTCAATTTTCGATGATTAATCAAATGGCCTTTTTTCTGCTTCACTAGACATCCTTCATAGCCAATGAGTGCATATTTTCCATTATTGATATCTTCTGTGATGTTCCTCTTATAACTGTAGTTTTGAAGAACTTCATACAAACATGTGTTCTCAAGGTGAGTACTTCTATTTGGATAGTATGTATCCAACATATTTGTCTTCAAAATATCTGTACTGTTTGGTTCTTTTTCCGCCAAATATTCAATTTCTTGCACAGATTTCAAAACTCGGTTTCGTGTTGCAGCAAGACCAAGACTCACCCAAATGATTGTTCTTGATTTGGCATAGAGACTTGCTGATGATAACAGATCAGAACATTCATATGCTCCAATTTCTCGACGCGACAACATCTTCAGACTGAAACTGTATAATTTCTTGCTTAGACTCTTTTCATGTGAAATGTCCTCCCACATTTCCTTCAGTTCTGTCTTTTCTTTTTTGGTGATGTAAGATGTCACATATCGAGCCACAGCAATAGAGTTGTCAGCAACGAACTGAATATCCATGTTAGCATTCCACATGGACAAAATCACTGGGTTGTAATCGTTGATGTACTTAGATTCTTCATTTCTTTTCAAATTATATGTGTTTTTGGGAGATTTTCTCGTCACAGTATGTCGTAGAGATGACATCAAATTATTTACTCTTCCCTTAGAAATCACTGGTCGAGGAAATGCAAAACGACATTTCGTGTAGTACTTTTCCTTGCTTTTAAATTTTCGACGACAATACTTTCCACAACGATGAGATTGAAAACGTAAAACTTGTTGCCTTAAATTGTTTTCTTCAGTAGATTTTGGAACAGCACATGTTGAATACTCTTCAATGAAACTCATCACTGTTTCATCTGAATCTGATCCAAATTTGGGTGCATCTTTAATCCACAACAACATATGTATATGAGGAGCACCTCTCGCTTGATATTCCTTCCTCCAAAAGAAATCCAAAACCTCTCCAAGGGGAGGATTTTTTTTGTTGGTAATAAAAGACATCATAGCTTCAAATCTATGATTAAAATATCTGCAAACATTCACTGGATCTAAAGAACACAGTTCTCCTGGTGTTTTCAATTCTATATTTGGTATGTTTTCATTTGCCTCTCGTAGAAATTGAAGTAAATCGTCCCATGCATACTCAGCACAGCTAAGAGTGAGGAACCATGTAGGAGTTCCTAAGTTTCTTAGCATACATTTCAATTCTCCATGACGACGAAACCAATACTCGTTGGTTCCACGTTGACATGCCATGAGATTGATTAGCTGAGATTCCAAAATACTGTCTTGCAGATTAACTTTCTCCATAAAGTCCCTTGCACAAACATTTTGCAAATGAGGTCCACTTTTTAATATATGATTAACTGCATAAGAAAGCCCAGACAAATCACTTTCAAACAGTAGATGAAATAAATATGGAATGCATTGACGAAACCTTGGATCTTCTGCATATAATCTTAGAGTCCGGTATTCAGCTGCAGGAATTTGAACTGGTCGATCATCATATCGTCCACCACAACCTGTTGGAAATAATTGTGGAAAACAACGAGCTTCCAAACTTTCTTCCCATACACTAATGGGACTTCCTTTTGCTGCCTTCATTTGAAACAAGTCAATTGCATTTCCCATTACTTCTTTGGAATGCAAAGGATGAACAGTATAATGTTCATATATTTCTTCAGTTCTAGACACATCAACTTTTTCAATTTGACCAACTGAAGAATCACTATCTTCTTCTGTAGCTGTTTCCTCTACTCCAACACTTACATTTTTGTAGTACTCATTGTTTTTAACTAAATACAACGTTGCCTTCTTGACTTTTTTAACATCCACTAAATCTTGCCAAATTTTCTTACTCTTTGTTGGAACCCCATTAACTAGAATAACTAAAGGATCTTCTTCTACTCTTTCTACACCAATTGTATTAATATTTTTCTTTACATCTAGAGGCAAATAAACAACTCTTCCCTTTAATCCTCTCAGTAAATCTGATGGAGGCAATTTCCCTGTCTTAGGCTCCATGCGTACAATAGCCTGAAAAGGATGGACACATTGAATCAAAATAGATTCATAAGTATTTAGATCCATCAATTCAGAAGGAATATCTATCAACTGAAGATTATAATAAACTGCTCTTGCAGGCATTCTATTTTCATTTAATTTTTTCAAACAATAAGTGCAAATACGCTGATCCAAACTCAAATCAAAAGAATTCTCCACCAACAAATAACTTACAAAATCCTCCCATTCACTATTATTTTCCAATTCACTTTTTGCATATAAATCAACTAACCTAGTCTGAATTTTATAATGAGTCCGTCGACAACACACACAAGTTAAATTAGGCCTCTCACTTGATTTCACCTTAAACTTGATAATTTCCTCATCAAACTTTTCAATACTTGAAATTTGTCCATTATCTTCTGCATTACCATCCATTACTATATCTATTTCTACACTGTCCTCTTTGTTCCCAAAATAACAAAACTCAATTTCTTCACAAATAGTCTTCACATCCACTTCAGATCCATGCAAAAGAGCAGTATTTAACTGTTTAAGCTTAAGTGCAGGACTTTTTGCATAATACAACTTCCTCACTAATTTCCTTACGTTATTATGATGCACTGCTAACATCCTAAAATGATGAAAAACACTCCGACAAACTTTTCTAGAAAGACATGCTAGCGAATGCCCTTGCAAACCTGTGCTTTCTCTCACTCTGCAAGGATCTAACTCTTGCAGGATCTTCATTTTTTGTTTGAGACTTTTTTTACTATATGTACGTAAGAAATTTCGAAGCAAATCAATTGATTCCTGTCGCACACTACAAATACTACTACATTTCCATGTGTACACTGGACCCTTAGTACGTCTCCCTAAAACTTCATCAGCTAACACCTCTTCTGCATCTCTAGATACAAGTTTCTCTTTTTCCATCACACAACTATCTTTCACCTCATATGCACGACCACTGGTGTCAACTGCATGCACCAAATCATTTTCCTGAAAGTAACTCTCCTCATTAAAAAAAGGCTCAGAACTTGAACTATGCATCCATTCACCAGAAAATACTTCACAAAAATTACTCCGATTAATAATTCTTTTCCATCTACTGTTCGATTTGAAAACATCCATTGCCTTATTAAGTATCCTAATTCTATTGATTATTAAAATAAATATTTTTTTCTTAACTTCAAAAGCCTGATCAACAATCTTTTCTACACTTTTCTTTTTCTTGTAAAAAGCAGCTTTTAGTTTACTTTTCTTATCATTTTTTAGCAAATTTAAAACTACCCTATTGCGAAACATTCGCCTACGAATGTCCCTAAAAACATTTACCCTTCTATTGCTAACCATTCTCTTCTCTCCTGGTCCAATGGAAACATTTTTTGTGGGCTTCTCTTTCCTTTTTAGATTTGTTGACTTTTTCTGTATATTCACATTAGCAATTTCATTTTTTTTCCTACGACATATGTTGCGAAGAAAAGACTTAATTGGCTTACCAGAAGCTTTTCTGGTGTTTTTTGAAGTAGTTGTTGAAGAGGATTCCATAAACTCTGTTGTTGATGTTCTCCTTTTCCGTATGGTATTTTTGATATTTCTTTGCCTTGAAGGCATTTTTGCTTCCTTTTCAGAAGTTGATTTGAATCTGTTGTTCTGTTAAAAAAACACATGAAAGACCACTATTAGCAAACAACAAAGTAATGTTAAAAAGCAAACAATATAAACAATAAATTGCAACATATTTAAGTTTATACAATAGCAACTCATGGCTTTATTTTTAAAGGCCTTGCGCCACCAGTGCATCACTTATTACCCATGTTTAAAGTCAAGCATCAGCTGCACATGGCATTCATAAATAAGGGCCAAATACATATACCAATCAATTGCACCCAAAAATCGATTTTTCAATAACATGTAAGAAACACTGCGCAAAACCTAAGTACAACCACTCAATATCATCAAACAAAGTCAGGGTCTGATTTATAAAGGCCTTGCGCCACCAGTGCATAACTTATTACCCATGTTTAAAGTTTTGCATCGGCTGCACATGGCAATCATAAATAAGGGCCAAATACATATACCAATCAATTGCACCCAAAAATCGATTTTTGAATAACATGTAAGAAACACTGCGCAGAACCTATGTACAACCAATCAATATCATCAAACAAAGTCAGGGCCTTATTTATGAAAGCCTTGCGCCACCAGTACGTCACTTATTACCCATGTTTAAAGTCATGCATCAGTTGCACATGGCAATCATAAATAAGGGCCAAATACACATACCAATCAATTGCACCCCAAAATCGATTTTTCAATAACATGTAAGAAACACGGCGCAGAACCTAAGTACAACCACTCAATATCATCAAACAAAGTCAGGGCCTTATTTATGAAAGCCTTGCGCCACCAGTGCGTCACTTATTACCCATGTTTAAAGTCATGCATCAGTTGCACATGGCAATCATAAATAAGGGCCAAATACATATACCAATCAATTGCACCCAAAAATCGATTTTTGAATAACATGTAAGAAACACTGCGCAGAACCTATGTACAACCAATCAATATCATCAAACAAAGTCAGGGCCTTATTTATGAAAGCCTTGTGCCACCAGTGCGTCACGTATTACCCATGTTTAAAGTCATGCATCAGCTGCACATGGCAATCATAAATAAGGGCCAAATACATATACCAATCAATTGCACCCAAAAATCGATTTTTGAATAGCATGTAAGAAACACTGCGCAGAACCTATGTACAACCAATCAATATCATCAAACAAAGTCAGGGCCTTATTTATGAAAGCCTTCCGCCACCAGTGCGTCACTTATTACCCATGTTTAAAGTCATGCATCAGCTGCACATGGGAATCATAAATAAGGGCCAAATACATATACCAATCAATTGCACCCAAAAATCGATTTTTGAATAACATGTAAGAAACACTGCGCAGAACCTAAGTACAACCACTCAATATCATCAAACAAAGTCAGGGCCTTATTTATGAAAGCCTTGCGCCACCAGTGCGTCACTTATTACCCATGTTTAAAGTCATGCATCAGCTGCACATGGCAATCATAAATAAGGGCCAAATACATATACCAATCAATTGCACCCAAAAATCGATTTTTCAATAACATGTAAGAAACACTGCGCAGAACCTAAGTACAACCACTCAATATCATCAAACAAAGTCAGGGCCTTATTTATGAAAGCCTTGCGCCACCAGTGCGTCACTTATTACCCATGTTTAAAGTCATGCATCAGCTGCACATGGCAATCATAAATAAGGGCCAAATACATATACCAATCAATTGCACCCAAAAATCGATTTTTGAATAACATGTAAGAAACACTGCGCAGAACCTATGTACAACCAATCAATATCATCAAACAAAGTCAGGGCCTTATTTATGAAAGCCTTGCGCCACCAGTGCGTCACGTATTACCCATGTTTAAAGTCATGTATCAGCTGCACATGGCAATCATAAATAAGGGCCAAATACATATACCGATCAATTGCACCCAAAAATCGATTTTTGAATAACATGTAAGAAACACTGCGCAGAACCTATGTACAACCAATCAATATCATCAAACAAAGTCAGGGCCTTATTTATGAAAGCCTTGCGCCACCAGTGCATCACTTATTACCCATGTTTAAAGTCATGCATCAGCTGCACATGGCAATCATAAATAAGGGCCAAATACATATACCAATCAATTGCACCCAAAAATCGATTTTTCAATAACATGTAAGAAACACGGCGCAGAACCTAAGTACAACCACTCAATATCATCAAACAAAGTCAGGGCCTTATTTATGAAAGCCTTGCGCCACCAGTGCGTCACTTATTACCCATGTTTAAAGTCATGCATCAGTTGCACATGGCAATCATAAATAAGGGCAAAATACATATACCAATCAATTGCACCCAAAAATCGATTTTTCAATAACATGTAAGAAACACGGCGCAGAACCTAAGTACAACCACTCAATATCATCAAACAAAGTCAGGGCCTTATTTATGAAAGCCTTGCGCCACCAGTGCGTCACTTATTACCCATGTTTAAAGTCATGCATCAGTTGCACATGGCAATCATAAATAAGGGCAAAATACATATACCAATCAATTGCACCCAAAAATCGATTTTTCAATAACATGTAAGAAACACGGCGCAGAACCTAAGTACAACCACTCAATATCATCAAACAAAGTCAGGGCCTTATTTATGAAAGCCTTGCGCCACCAGTGCGTCACTTATTACCCATGTTTAAAGTCATGCATCAGTTGCACATGGCAATCATAAATAAGGGCAAAATACATATACCAATCAATTGCACCCAAAAATCGATTTTTGAATAACATGTAAGAAACACTGCGCAGAACCTATGTACAACCAATCAATATCATCAAACAAATTCAGGGCCTTATTTATGAAAGCCTTGTGCCACCAGTGCGTCACGTATTACCCATGTTTAAAGTCATGCATCAGCTGCACATGGCAATCATAAATAAGGGCCAAATACATATACCAATCAATTGCACCCAAAAATCGATTTTTGAATAACATGTAAGAAACACTGCGCAGAACCTATGTACAACCAATCAATATCATCAAACAAAGTCAGGGCCTTATTTATGAAAGCCTTCCGCCACCAGTGCGTCACTTATTACCCATGTTTAAAGTCATGCATCAGCTGCACATGGGAATCATAAATAAGGGCCAAATACATATACCAATCAATTGCACCCAAAAATCGATTTTTGAATAACATGTAAGAAACACTGCGCAGAACCTAAGTACAACCACTCAATATCATCAAACAAAGTCAGGGCCTTATTTATGAAAGCCTTGCGCCACCAGTGCGTCACTTATTACCCATGTTTAAAGTCATGCATCAGCTGCACATGGCAATCATAAATAAGGGCCAAATACATATACCAATCAATTGCACCCAAAAATCGATTTTTCAATAACATGTAAGAAACACTGCGCAGAACCTAAGTACAACCACTCAATATCATCAAACAAAGTCAGGGCCTTATTTATGAAAGCCTTGCGCCACCAGTACGTCACTTATTACCCATGTTTAAAGTCATGCATCAGCTGCACATGGCAATCATAAATAAGGGCCAAATACATATACCAATCAATTGCACCCAAAAATCGATTTTTCAATAACATGTAAGAAACACTGCGCAGAACCTATGTACAACCAATCAATATCATCAAACAAAGTCAGGGCCTTATTTATGAAAGCCTTGCGCCACCAGTGCGTCACTTATTACCCATGTTTAAAGTCATGCATCAGCTGCACATGGCATTCATAAATAAGGGCCAAATACATATACCAATCAATTGCACCCAAAAATCGATTTTTGAATAACATGTAAGGAACACTGCACAGAACCTAAGTACAACCACTCAATATCATCAAACAAAGTCAGGGCCTCATTTATAAAGGCCTGGCGCCACCAGTGCATCACTTATTACCCATGTTTAAAGTGATGCATCAACTGCACATGGCAATCATAAAAAAGGCCAAATAAAAATACCATTCATTTGCACCCAAAATCGATTTTTAAATAACATGTAAGAAACACTGCGCAGGACTTATATACTAACATACAATTTCACTTCTAAAACAAAACTATCTGCTTCCAAATATTCTCCATAGAGCAAATAAATCTCTATCTAAATTAAATGAATCATTACTTACCTTTACAAATGCTTTTGGAGATTGAAAACAGTGTCAGACACACACACCAATTTTTCTTTAGCAGAGGAAAAGGTGTGCTCTCAATACACTGAAACCAAGACTGGCATAGAAAATCTCTATCTTTGTACACATATGCCTTAATTCAACCAATGAAAACTCTTCCCTCACTATTTTCAAACCAACACCCATCCCCCTCTCAAACCTTTCTATCTGTTACCATAGCAACTCCCTCCTAACTGAACTGTAAGGTTCAAAAGTTTATCTTACAATGTTGCAAATTAACTCAGCAAGGATGTTTGACCTGTCAATACAGCAGCCTATACAGGGTATTTTTGCTTTTGGTGACTTTTTTTAAACCATTCAAATTGCTTCTTTCACACAACATAACCATACACCCTAACTTTCAGTTTTCAACTATCTGAATCCACCAATCATTGCTTGTGATTCAAGAGCACAGAAACTCCACAATTATTTTTTTGTGAACTCCTACTGTTCCAACTGCCATTTCATTCCCACACTTCATCTGACTGGACCAGAACCTTCTCACATCATGTACTCTGTTTGGATTATTGGACATAGCTAGATCCACTGGGCTCAAAGGTATGCAGCTAGCAGAAATTTTCATAACCTTGATTTATCAAATGTGGAAATCAAGTGGATTGGCCACAGAGGATTAAAATGTCACCAATTGATACCATTGGTGAAAACCTTTTTGCATCTGCCAGAACCTGACCTTATAATTGTGCACTGTGGTGGAAACGATCTAGGCACATTAACTGGGGTAGGTCTGGAAATGCTATTAAAGGACACCTTTCATCAATTGATGATACTTTTTCCCCACACTGCCTTGGTATATTCCAATATATGCCAAAGACAGAAATGGAACTGGTCCAACCAATTTGGTCCACAATTTGAGAAAGCACGGAAACATGTAAATAAATCTGTTTCTGCTTACATGAGAGACTATGGAATGGGTTCATTATACAATAATAACTTGCGTTACAACATGCAAGACATCTACAGAGGAGATGGAGTGCACTTCTCAGATGAGGGGAATAGAATATTCCTCCTGAATTTAAGAATGTGTATTGGAACCTACTTGTAGGTACCTAAATCAACCACAGAACCCAAAAGCTCTTTTCAGAGCTACCCTAACTCTGATCATTCAAAGCGTTTATTTTTTTCTAACTTTTTTCACTATTTTTCACCAAAGTACGCTTTCCGGTACGCTTACAGGTGCGCGCACCAGGCGCTACCCCCGCGAAAAATTAAAGAATTTTTTTTTTTTTCACGTTTATGAGCCTCCTAAGCCCCCCTCAGAAAACCTAGAGGGTCAAGAAGTCTCTACAGTTCCCCCTTCTATCCATTCCGAACATTGTTTACCCTCCATCTTGTGTCTCGATTGTTCCGAAACACAAAATGGAGGACTCCCGTAACGCTGCCAGTGCGCGTAAAGGAGCGCGCACCGCTAAGCGCTCGTTAAAAAAAGGTGGGAAAGTAATTTACGGAAAACCCAATGGAGACACTTTCATCAAATATAGAATACGCCCTACTACATAGCAGTCCCTACCATTTGCCCAAATTTGGTGAAATTCCATTGAGACATTTAGGCTACAGGCCTGTCTAAATATCCTGAGGTAAATTACATGACAAAAACACACTTGTAATGTTAGAATTTACAACCAATTAAAAAGTATCTCTCATTTTCTACGATTATTTCCTGACGTTTGATTGGTTAAGTACAAGAATATATATAAAAGAAGAGAGGGAAACACAGCCATTTTGACTACTGCTTCCTGAAGTACACTTGAAAACAAATTTCACTGACAACTTCAACTAATTTCTCTAAGGTAACTTCTAATTATGGAAGTATATTGTACACTTTAAGTTTATTTCTTAAAAAATATTCTGTTAGTGATATGCTATCCCTCTTTAATAGTTAGAGATAGAGATAGACTTCTCTGTAATAGTTATGGATTGAGTAAGGCTTCTCTGGTATACTAGCTCTACTAATATAGTTAATTTATATGCAATTTTCAGAAAGAAAATGGAAGGAGAAAATAAGGCAAATGATACTTCTATCAAAGTAAAGGTGGAAAAACCAGAAGATGAAAAAAAAGAAGTTGATTTCATGGATGACTCTTTGGATGAACAGTTTATAGAATGTTTGGAAGAAATGGAATCATGTACTTATAATTATGAGGAAATTCCGGACAATATTATGTTAGAAATTTTATTAAATTATGAAAAAGAATCAGAGGAATAAATTTATCTTTAATAATTTCAATTGTTTCAGACAATATTCTTTTTTATATGTAATTCATGAAGTATTACCAAAAATGTTTAAAATATAAAGTGAGACTTATAGTATACTGTTCAACTATTTTTCTGTTACATAGTAAGTTTACTCATAGTTACTACCTTTCTCCCACTATATTATCTCATATGAATATTTTACACCTCATTTTCATAAGTGAGCAGGATAGACTACTCATGATCCCCTAGAAATTCTCAGAGAGTGCTTAAAAGATCTGTTTCTCCTTTCCAGACAGACTATATTATGAATTCCATATACCACAAAAAATACAATAACAACATGCAAGATGTCTACAAAGAAGATGGTGAACATTAAATTTAAGTCTCTTCATTAGTACCTACATGTAGGTACTTACATAAAATAAAAAAAATTAAAAAAAACAATTAATAAACATACAATTTTTTGAAGTGATTATTTTTCCATAGTACCCTCCTCGATACGCTCCCCGGTGCGCGCACCAGGCGCTCCCCCCGCGAAAATCGGAAAAAAAAAAATTATTTTTGAGGCCCCGCGGGACCCTTTAATGGCCCCCATATCAAACCTAGGGGGTCAGGGGGGGTCTACCCTGCCCCCTTATGGTCAATTCCACCCTTTGTTTTTGCCACCTCTTATGACTAGATTTTACCGATAGACAAGATGGCGGCCGCTCCGGACTGTTTAGAATGTTTACAGACAACTGAGAGCCAATCAGCTTTCTGCGCGCAATTCGCGTGTCGCGCCGGGAGCGCTCACCGGTGCGCGCACCGGAGAGCGCCTATAGATATATATATTTTTTGGGACGTTAATTTCTCAAAATCCACTGAAGCACATATCTTGAGACATAGCAAAGGCACATCGGGCTACCAGTCCCTACAATTTTGCCAAGTTTGGTGGAAATCCATTCAGCCGTTCGAGCTAAAAGTGAAATCGACCGCCCTATGGAAATTAACATGGGGAAAACGCGTTTTGGGACCCCCCTTTTATCTCGGCCCCCGCTTAACGTATCCCCCCCAAACTTTCAGGGAAGGACCGGAACCCCGCGAGGCCATTTTCAGGAAATTTTCAGGCAGATTCGTCAACCGGCGCCAAAGTTATTCCAAATAGAATTTTCAGATTTAACATTGAAAAAAATCCTAACTATAACTACCTACTGGCGACCGCCAGTAGGTAATATATATATATATATATATATATATATATATATATATATATATTATATATATATATATATATATATATATATCCAAAACTTCAGGAAGCACTAAAAGAAAGGCCACAGGAAGCTTGATGAAGTTCATTTATTAAAATCGAACACTTGCCAGCAGTCATTGCACCAAACTGCAGGCTTCTCAGTCATATTTCTTTGCCAGACGCTTTTCAGGATACAAAAGTCCTTTCTTCAGTGGCAGATTTCAGAAGTGAAGTTTGGCGCTACAACTTTCCAATTTGAAACACCTGCCCTTGTGGGCGTGGCACTCCCACTGCCTCATGGTGTTTGTAGTCAATTACTCCCAAGTGGGGGCGCTGTTCACTCCTTTAGTAAAGCAATTCACTTGGATTTTAATTTTGCAGGTCAGTCACGAGGAAATATACATGCTTCATATATCACACACCAATTTGATAATTAGCAATAATCACATTCTCACATCAATGTACTTGGCCTAGCTCTGCATCAAAACTCTCCAACTATAGTTACAGAAAAAATGGCTAGCAAAACTCTGTATGACTCACAATGAAATAGTGACGTTTGTGCAGTGTCATATCCTGTCAACTGAGAAAACATAAGGTAACAAGAGAAACGTGACAGTGGGCAACAGTGATAGTTCAATTAAAATTTTCTAAAATGTTTTTTAAAAAAACGTATAAGGGAATTCAGAATAGGTTGAAAAGAAGCTTATGTGAACATTAAAGATGTACGTAAAATTCCTCGTCATTGTTCCTGCCATGTGGGAACATACTGCCTGCCAATAAGATTAATCTGGATTCTAATTGGCGCAAGGCCTGAATTCGATTGCCACCTCTCTGGTTTCTCGGTACAGTGGATGGGCCAAAGTATATACCCTTGGTCCAGTCACCCTCATATGCATCGCTGAAGTGTCTAGCAGTGCTGTAACTGAAGTCACTGTTGGTCACCGCTCTCCAGTGTTCCAGGTTCTTTTTTGACTGGAAAGGTGGTTGAACCAACACACCACTTTTCGCACGGACAAGTGATCACATAGCCCACAAAGTCAGTGCCACAAGTGATAGGCATGTGATCCTCCATTTCTTTCTGGACCTACTCAGGAAAACGTCTTTGATATTTACACTGTTACTGCAAGCTTTGCACTTGTTGCATTTATAAAAATCCTCCCCTCTGTTCCAACCATGTGTTCTTATTGGAGGTGTGCAAATTACTACTCACTAGGATGTCTTTGAGGGATGTGGTTTTCCTCTATGTCACTAGGGGAGAGTGGCCTAGCTTTGTTTTAAGGAGAGGGTCTTGTGTGAGAATGTGCCATCTTCTCTTGATAATGTTTCTGAGTTTGCTTGCTTGTGTATTGTAGGTGGTGATGAATCTGACTGATGTCTCAGTGCTGTCAATTTTAGTGAGGGTTTTGGATGGCACATAGAGGGCGTCATTATGGCTGATGAAATAAGCTTTCATTGAGCCTTTTAGCGGGAAAAAATTCGATGTAAGGAACGCTGGCTGAATGGAGAATAGAATTCCCTGCTGTCTTTTTTCTGTACACATCCGTGGTCAGTTTGCCCTCCTCAACGGTAAGTTGTCTAAACTGCATGGTAAATTTCAGATTTAAAACATTGGCATTCAGAAGTTTCACAAAATCTAACAGTTCAGGTTCACTTCCCTCCCACACAAAGAACACATCGTCAATATACCGGAGCCACAGTCTGATGTTGTGGGACCATGGCTCCAACTCCTCACTCCAGAGTACTTGCTCCTCCCATCAGCCTACCAGCAGATTGGCGTAGCTGGGGGCGAAGCAAGTACCCATGGAAGTGCCCTGGAGTTGTTTGTACCATCTTCCATTGAACATGAAAACATTTTCAGTTAAACATATCTCAATTATTTGGAGGAGCATGTGTATGTGTTCTAGTACTTTGATGTTTCTTGCTCTCAGAAAATGTTGACATGCTTTTAGGCCAACTGTGTGTCTAATGCTCGTATAGAGACTTTCCCCATCTAAACAAACAAGCCAGTGTTTTTTGTCCTAGTGTAAATTGTGAATTTTTTGTAGAAAATCTGTAGTGTCTCTAAAATACGATTTCAGATCTCTTACATAAGGGAACAAAAAAAGGTCAACATATTCAAATGTTTTTTACAGTAGGCAGTTGCCAGTAGGTAGTTATAGTTAGGACCTAATTTCCATAGAGAAAGCATTTTTTGACCTGCCAATATCTTTAGAGCCGTTTCACGAATTTTCACAAAATTGTCCAAACTGATGGGGTGCTCCGGTCAGCACCAGTCTTGAAAGATTTGGGGTGATTCATCAAGTGAGGACTAAGAAAAAAAGGGAGGTCTCAAAACGTGTTTTCTCCATGTTAATTTCCACAGGAACGTTTGTCGGGGCTACAGCCCGAACTGCTGAACGGAATTACACCAAATTTGGCAGAGAGGTAGCTGTTGTTCCAGGGTGAACCCTTTGCTAAAAATGGTGTGAATATGTTCAGTCGTTCCTTAGAAATTCAGAAATAAAAAATATTGATATCTGGTTAAAGCAGTGGATTTGCAAACCCTCCCGTTCATGAGCTTCATTTTGATTGGCTGTCAACACTCCAAACCAAGAAGTGTTGGCAGCCATGTGTGACTTGGTAAAACCGAGTTACATAAAAAAGGGTATTAAATTATAAAAAAAGAAAAGGGGGCAGGATAGAAACACTGTTATCACCTAGGCCTGGTCAGGGACCCTCAGGGCCCAAAAAAATGTATGGGAATTCGCTCACGAAATGCAGCATGCCACGCTTAATGAACCCCAGGACCCGGGAGCAATATGAAAATTATATGCGGGCTGCGTGGGGCCCCGCAGTCCTGGGGTCCACCACCTCCCTGGGGCTTTTCATTGTTATGGGATGGGGCCTCGCAGTCTACCTAAGCCAAGGGACCGCCACCTCCCTGGGGCTTTTACTTATTTTGGGGGGTAAGCCCCGGCAACCACCATCCCCACGGGTCTTTAATTGTTGTAATGCGGGGGTCCGTTGCGGACCTCCTGCCCTGGAGACCACCATCTCTTTAGGGGTATTTACAAGTTGGGAGGTGGGGTGCACGGCCCTATTCCTGGAGCTCTCCTTGGCCCTGGGGACAGCCTACCCCCAGGGCCGGCTCCAGCAATGACCCGGGGTGCCCAGCCCTGGGACATTGCAATCTATGCTTCTTTTCATGGAAGCAAGAGCAGAAAACCTGCTCTTGCTTCCATGAAGCGATGCATATTAGTTTTGGACAAGGGGAGCTGCATGTCAGCAGTTCCCCTTGTCCAATAGCAATACCGCTCCCAAGGAGACGGGGAGCCGGCTAGGACTACTGTGGCATTGGGGCTCCCCCTAACGTCCCCAACATGAGGGCATGCCCTGAGGGATGGGGTCTCCAGTGCAAAAAAAATTCCTTAGGGGATAATTGCCTTTTTTTTTAAATATATACAATGGCTAGGCCTTGGGGATGGGGTCCCAGAAGCAGAATTTGAGTAATAAGAATGGGGGTAATTTGTATTCTAGCATGCTTGGAGTCAGTCAGTCAGTCAGTCAAAAAACAACTTCATTTGGTTTCTAACAACCATAAAGCATAGAATAAAATGTGTAACAAACACAATTAAAAAAACATAATATTTCTGTAAAACTTTTAAATGTTACCAATTCTAAAACAAACCCTTAGCAGGTCCACCCCTTGCATTTATTCATTATGTGCTTTCACTAAGAGGGTGTCCACTTGGGTCATGAATTTTACTGCACGGCAAATTAAGATATTGGAACAGCCTCCCAACCAGCTTATTACCGCCTGTCTGCAGGTACAAATTTGTATGTCCTTAAAAGGTGCCATTAGTAGCTTCCTTTGATCAACTTTTAAAGGGTCACAAACGCACATCAAATGACATATTGATTCTTTACAATATCCGCACAGACGGCAATTTTCAGCTTGTTGTTTCCTTTTCCAGGTAGGGACCAAATCCTTCGTATTATGGTTGCCCAATCTGTATGCTGTGAACCTCCTTTTTTGAAGATATCCGAAAATGGGCCACTAAGTAGGGTTGCGATTTTAGTGAAGTATACAAGTTTATTACAGCCCCTACGTGGCGTCGTTTGGTCAATCTACTTTTGTCTTCTAAAAACAACAGTTTCTTGCCCGTGGCGTTGCACGATTTATTAAATGTTGTTCTATCCAGCTTCGATTCCAGGCTTCGTCCATATCTAATACAGCAAGGGCAGTTCGCAAGAAATCGCCCCATGATTTTTTTTTTTTATTGAATTGAGATTGCATTTCGGTTGAAAAAAAAATTGTTCAGCGATCCAGGTTCTGATGCTCTGAATTTCCAGCACAATTTTACAAATGTTGCTTTTCTTAGGTATTCCTGGTTCTGAAGGCCAAATTCCAGCCGTACCAGTGCTGGGGATGCTACTTTTGGGAGATTAAAAACTGCTTTATATGCTTTTATCTGCAGTTACTTTAAAAATGGCAATTTCTTGACCGTGCAAAATTTCCAGGCCAGAGGACATAGTTGGGAGCAATTGAGCTGCCATTATTTTCAAGAGATGACCATGTGAGGGGCATTGCAGTTTCTTATAGAGCTGTTTATAAGCAAAAATTAGTTATTGGGCTTTCGCTTTTATATCAATTTTTCTGCTCCATTAAAGTCATTCTTCGGCCCAATTTGATGCCTAAATATTTATATGAGCTGGTTTCCTCAATTTGCGTTCCCTTTGCATACCATTTATATTTTCCGGCTCTGGAGCCTGCTAGTCGAACCACCTTCGTTTTTGTAATATTTATTTCCAAGCTTAAAATGTCGAAGTAATCAGTCAGTTTATTTATGACTCTTTGCAGTCCTATTGGGGTTTGGCTCACAACCACAATGTCATCCGCATACTACAGGAACTGAATTGACTCATTTGCCAGTTTGAGCGGATGGCCATTTGTCTTTAGCAGATAATTGTTTAAATCTGCTAAGTATAGATTGAATAGGCATGGGGAAAGGACGCAGCCTTGTTTTAAGCCATTAGTTATTTTTGTCTTTGATGATATTCTGCTACCGTCTCCTAGCTTCACCTTGGCCCATGTTTTGCTGTATAGAGCTATTATTGTGTTTATCAATTCCTGCGGTAATCCCCATTATTTCAATTTCAGCCAAAGTCGGTCTTGCGGCACTCTATCGAAAGCAGATTTTTGCTTGCAGCTGTTTCAATTAAAATCGCCAATGTTGCCAGATTTGTAATTGTGCACATACACTTCCTAAAACCTGTTTGAAATTGTGGGAATATTCTTTTTTCCTCTGTCCGCTCCTGTAAGTGTTGTAAAATGCAAGATGCAAACAGTTTTGCCTCTACATCAATTAAGGCAATGAGCATGTAATTCCCAGGTTCCATTTGGCTTCCATTTTTATAGATTGGATTAAGCAAACTTTCTCTCCAGGTAGCTGGTATCTTTTCTCTGAATGTATCTGGTTAAAAAGAGGAGCAAAGTAATTAGCCCAAAATTCCGGATCTTGCTTGAAAAGGGCATTTGGGAGGTCATTTGGCCCTACTGCGCCGGCGGCATTCAACTTTTTATCACCACTTTTAAGTTTTTTGTTGTTTTAAAAGGTATTAGTTCTTGTGTTACAGATTGCTCTTTTTCCAATGTGGGTCTGCCTATTGAGGTTGGTTTCTGATTTAATTCCATTGGTTCATCTGGGCATGGGACTACCCATCTATGAGTAGTTGTTTGTATGTTTTTATACAAATTGCCTATTTGTTCAATCCACGCTGGCTCACTTAATACTGTTTCTTGGAGGGTTTCTGTTCCCTTTGTTAGTGTCTTTATTAGTCCCCAAAATTCACTGCTGTTTGGTAGTTTACTTGCCCACAGTAATTTCTCCCAGAGGTTTTCGGTGTGTACCTTTTTTACCTCTCTGCACGTTCCCATGTATGCCTTTCTCATTTTTGTGATCTTGCTGTAATCTGTGTCTTTTCCCAATCTGGCCACTAAGGCCATTACTCTTGCTTCCCTTGCGATTTTTTTCTTCTATTCTCTCAGCTTTGTGTTGTACCATGGTTAATTTCTAGAACCGTACAAGGCTTTTCCAGCTGAGACTGCTGGAAATTTGTTTAACAAAAACATGCTAAGGTTCTCCCATTCCTGTAATGAATGAGCACCTAGTGCCTTATTATTCCTCACATATTGTTTCACTGTGTTCATCATTTCTTCGGTATTTGTTCCTCTCCAGTTAAGTCTCCTATGATTATACACTTTTATGCATCAAATTCACGTGAAATACAGTTTTTTGGGGAAATTGATCATTCTCCGGACAAATTTTTATGGAAAAAGACTCCTCTAAATTCACTAGGTCCTTACTAATTATAGTATAATCTATAGTGGATTGTTTCTTACCACTTAGATAGGTGACTCCCACCGGTTGGTCTCCCTTTGTGTTCCCGTTCAAAATGACAAAGCCTAGGGATTCCAAGTCTTGCTTCCATCAGGTTAATTTGGGCCCGCTTTGACATCCTTTCTCATTTAAGTGAACCCCTAATAAATTGCAATTGAAATCGCCAGAGATTATCATACAGTGGTTTTGATATATATTACTTGTAAGGTTTTTATTAAATTTGACAAGTTTAGCAATCTTTCCAATTTATTTGTCCTTACAGGGTGGATGTAAGTATTTAAAATCAGTAATTTCCACAAAGCTGTGTGAATGGATTGCTTACATTCCAGTTTAAAAACTTGTATCCAGTTTACGCCGGAATCCAGTTCCTCTACTTTCCAGTTACATTTCACCATTAAGTACATTGATGGGCCTCCCCTGGGTTGACCGTAGTTTGAAACTTTTTCTGCCATTACGTGATAAATCCACCCTGTTGATTTATTCTTGCTCTATCTTTGATGTTTTCTGGCTTGTTTCCAGGCAAGAATTTTCTGTTGTGGTTTCCCTTTCAATCGGTAGCTTGCATATCCTTCCTTCTTTGTTCAGGGTGGTTTTTATTTTATTACTAATACTTTTTGCATTTTCTTTTTGCAATTCTGTTTGTTCAAATGTTATAAATGCTCTATTTGCCCAGTCTACTATCTCGGCATTGAGTTCCTCTGTACTTCTGTTTACTAGCTCCATGATTTTTATGGCAATGTTTTACTTCTATGTTCGGAAAGCCATTTAATTACACCCTATTCGTTTCTTCTTCCAGGTTTTTTGTTGCTAATTTATGTTCCAACCCTTTGTCGTCCGCCTCCTTTGATATCTTTATGTTAATTATCTTTTTTTCTCCCACATTCGAATCAGTAAATGTTTTCCTGTGGACCATTACGAGTGCCTAAGTTTTACTTTGCATAGAAGTACTAGGGCTCCCTGTGCGATCTAGTGCTTTTGTTTCTGGGCTGTATTGCTCTACCTTTGTGGATTTTTCATCTCGGTTAATGTTTATTTTACTTGACTTTTGGGTGAATATTGCATAGGTTTGACTTATTTCCTTAATAGCATTTTTGCCTGCATTGTTCCTAGCTTTCCGGGCTCTCTTACGTTGTCTTTTTGTTGGGATGGTTAATGAACTTTGTGTATCTGTTGTTTTATTTCCGCTTTGACCATTACTTTCTTCATTTGTTTTCATAACTTCCACCATTTTTATACTATCTTCATGTGGAGGAACAGGCCTTGTCTTTCCTTGTCCTCCAATTGTTTCCCCATTTTGCTCTATTAATGGTTTTTCTCCTAACTTTCCTGAGTATTGAGTAACATACAGAATTTCAGTCAATATTTCAGGAAGGGATTCCAGTTTATCTATTATTTGTCCACATCAGCAGCTTTGATCTGACGATTTGTATTTGGTTTGTGCAGCATTATTGTTACCTTTTGTGATTTATGCTGCAATTATGTCCAATTTTGTGTTTATTCCTGCTATATGCACTGCAATTAGGTTCATTAGATCTACTTGAACCTCTAATTTATGTGATTGAAAGTTTAAGACATCAATTGCTTAGCAGAGACTTTAGCAATGATTCACTCCAAGAATTTGTTATATTATTATTGGGTTGTGTCAAAATCCCCAATATTGAGTCAATTCCACTGACTGATTGTAGTTGGCAACTGTATTTTTTCTCTTTCTTGGGGTCGACCGATGTTCTCATCATTTTGTTTCTCTCGTTGGTCCATGTTAAATGGGAATTTAATTGGTTTTTAAGCATGCTTGGAGTCGGGACTCCATCATGACTCTCAGCACAGCCCCCCCATCTAACCATGATGTGTTAGCGACACCAGGCAAAATTTAAAAAAAGCGTATGTATGTTTTTTAAAAAGTAAGATTATATGTTGGGTTATAGGGTGGCTCTAAACAAAGCCCTTGTTTTCATTCTGACTTTGTTGAAGCTACATGTAAGTTTTGACCCACATCTTTAGGTTGTTGAGGATCTGTAAAGTGCACTCCATCACATCTGTAGATGTCATTTATAGTAAAACATTGATTGATGTTGTAGATGGACCCCATTCAATGCAGAAACAACTTTATTGACATTTTTCCTAGCTTTCCCAAACTGTGGACAGAATTCATTTGACAAGTTCCTCTTCTGTTTTGGCATATATTAGAGAATACAAAGAGAGTTTGAGGCAAAAGCAACATCAATTGTGCAAAGGTTCCTTCATTAGCATTTCCAGACCTACCACAGTGCACAATTATGAGGCCAGGGGGTGGGAGCTGCAATAAGGTTTTAACCAAAGGTATCAATTGGTGCCACGTTAATCCTCTCTGTGCAATCCATTTCATGTCCACATTTTCCAAACCTAGGTCTTTGGCAATACCTCTGCGTTCAGCATACCTTTTGCACCAGAAAGCATAGCTTTGCCCTACAATCCACACTGTGAGCATCTTGAAGGGATGTCTGGAAGGAATGAAAAGATGTCTGTAGCTGAGGTAGTCAGTTGTTAAAGTGAGAGGTATATAAAATGGTGGAGAACATGTTGTTTTTAAAACGTTGATGAGTGATTGGCCATTCATCAAGATTGTGCACTCAAAAATAGGATGCATGTTCCATTGCTGAGGTATCATGTGTGTGATTCATTATTAGAAAATGTTTGAAAGGTACAGTAGATACCATAAAGTAATATTTTGCAAAAGTCAACCACTCCTGCTGTTTGCATTAGTAAGCTTGTGTGCTGAACTTGAAACTACAGTGAACTTGTGACCTGCCAGTACAGTTGAATGTTCCATGAACTGTTACTATGGAAACTGGCAATAAGTATGATTGGAGAAGGGTTGAAACTTAACTGTGGACTTAAGATGTGAAATGGATACATGAATGTAAGTGGAAAGTGAGTAAATTAAGGTTTTCTAAGACAGTAGTATGTAGAGAAGTAGTGTGTTGCTGAAAAATTATATTAGTATTATTAAAAATAGGTTTTTGAACTCCTGTGTGAAGCTGCGGCTCCAACGCGGTGTGAATGGGGTAGCAAAGGTCCAGGAATTTTAAGGCTTGAACAACACTTGAATAAGTAGTATTGATGGGTGGGTGGAGACACACTCGAAGCTCTGGACCTCTTGGGCTTCAAATAAAGAGACAGTTTTGAAAAGTGGTAAGTGTGTTCTCCACAGAAATTCACATCAGTTTTTCAAGATTAATATCCATTCTTTCCAGATCGTGGTATGGAGGACAGAGACATTTTAATTGCAGTGAAGTTTCTTTATTTTTATTCATAGAACAAGGACAGCCGACACGTGTTTCGCCCCCTCTTGGCGATTTGCGCCGGGGCTTTCTCAAGGCTGTTGAAGAGGATAAGAGAGAATATTTTAGTTGTGTGGTATGAGAGCAGTTGACCCCAAGAAGAACAGAGAAAACACCTAGTGTGAGGAAGTGGTTAGGGTGATTTTGTGATGTCATAGCAAAAAAAAGCCTTATCTTCATGCTCAAAGAAAGGTGGTGATTCTTAAGTCAAATGCAGTGATTTAAGATGTTCCAGAACCGCGCAGAAGAAAATTCAGAAGGAAGCGATATTAGTGTTTTTTTAGAGTTTTTTTAGAAGGACGGCAAGATCTAGTAAGCGTAGGGAAAGGTGTCACGATATTCAGTTTGTCAATCAAGTAAAAAGCTCCCAAAATGCCAGAACAGAAAATGATAAGTGGGTACAAAAAGGTACAGTGTGGTAAATGGAATACAATCATAATACCTAGGTTGGCTTATTCACGTAAACAGTTGTGGTTTCCATATATTTACAGTGTCCCAAGTACGAAAATATAATTCTTCAAAGATAAAACATTTTCTGTCAATTCAAACAGAACAATTCATAAGTACAATTGTTTTGACAGTCAGTCTTTCGCATAGCATGTTTAGATAAAACAATGTGAGAAGTACAGCCAAGCTTGCAGTATATAAACACATCTATCTACATTACAAGAAAATGCAAAAGTGAATAGCAGAGTTCGTGATATCTTACAAACTGGTTACTGTAAATCATAAAGTTCATCTAACCCATTGGGAGTAGTGCCTATTATTCAATAAGTTTAAACATTGCTATTGTGCGGTGGAGTTGCGACTTACGAAGATTACAGAAGTAGTTTGGGCACCATTTGAAGACAGTTAGAAAGGGTTAATATGTTTAACCAATAGAAGTGTGTTTTACAATTTAAAATAATGATGAAAGCAATGTGATTTGAGACTTACATTTTGCATTTCTGGTTTCACCTTTCTGAGAGAGGTGCATTACATTTCTTGCGTGGAAAAGAAAATCTGTTAAGAGATTCTGATATTTGGTATTCTGCAATACTACCTCAAACATGAGTAACCAATTTGTAAGGTGTATTATATATTATTCACCACTACATTATTGTTGCTAGTGATATTTCTACTTTAAAAAAAGTAGAATATTCCAACTGTGATGTATGGAATTTGTTATGAAATGTACAGCTCCCTATTTTACTTTGTATTATTATAATGAAAAGAGTTTTAAAATAGTTTGTAGATAGTAACATGGCAGTAAGATTAGTGTTGGCTTTCTGAAATTATCCAGGCAGTACTCTTGTACTTAACTTTTCACTGACGCACTACTCATCTAGTCATGCATTCTCTCGGACCCTACCCACTACCCATCTATTTGTATGTTTCTTTGAAATATGATGCCACTTTTAAAAAGGAATATTGTGAGACTTTTAACAGATAGATTTAAAAGGTTGCTGCTTTGTATTTGCTTAGGTGCAACACTCTGAATAGTTACTGAATAGTGAATCTGCAGTCCAAAACGGTGGTATATGATATCTCGCCAGAGGGATTAGTGATTATCTTACCTTGTATTGGTCTGTGGAGATGTATACTTCAATTGGAAGAGCACTCCTTTAAGTTTAATGAACTTTTTAGTCTTATGATAGAAGTATGTGTATGTTTGCACAAGTAGTCTCTCACATGTGATGACTACATATATAATAGTGGTATAAAACTCTGGTATACATGTATCTATATGTTTCATTTATATATGATAACACTAGGAAAAGGTGCAGACACATGTAATACCATGTAATCCCTAAGCCATTAAACATAGATTTGTGCATTCATCCAGTCACTACTATCCCACTCAAACATTCAGTCAGGCATTACCCATGCTCTTATCTACTCACTAGGCCTGGACGGTAAATTATTGCCTGCACGCAGAATTTTTTGCTTGATTGCGCTTTCAAAATGAATGTGTTCATGAGATATTTCTCCCCGAGCAAAGCATCGTGAACGGGTGGAACAAGCAATTCTGCGTGTTCACTGAACTTTTGCGTGCTCGTGGAGATTTTTTACAGTTTCGCTGAGCTATGCATAGTGCGACTACACAAATGGTGCCCACCCCTGCTACTCACACAGGTACTACTGATGCACTCATGAAATGGCGAAAGCATTACTCTTACACTCGTATTTTCTCTCATGTACTTCCCGTACACTCTTACAATCATCCAGTTACTACCACTGCAGTCATAGAATCACTCAGGCAGGACCTATGAAGGACCTATGCATGTTTTTATTCTTTCAAGCACTGCTCATGCACTCTTGTCTTCAACCATGTGTTAGTCTTGCACTCATGGTTTGTCTAAGGTATTTCCCCTGCACTGTTCTATTCACCCATTCAGTACTGCTGCTCTCAGGCAATCACTCAGGCAGTACTGTTGCACTGAACTATTCAGTCAAGCGCTACTCATCCAGTCATTCCATTTGTATGTTTCTCTGATATATGATGCCACTTTTAAGCGGTACAGACACATGCATGCATGGAATATTATGAGACTTTTAACAGATAGTTTGATAAGGTTGCTGTTTTGTATTTGCTTAAGTGCAACACTCTGAGTAGTTACTGAATAGTGAAGGTGCAGTCCAAAACTGAGGTTTAAGACATGTTGGCAGAGGGATTAGTGATTAGCTTAACTTGTATTGGTCAGTGGAGATGAATATTTCAAATACGCTGCATAATGTTAGTTGTCTTTTTAAATTGGGAAGTGCACTCCTTTAAGTGTAATGAATGTTTTAGTCTTATGACTGAAGTATGTGTCTGTGTGCACATGTAGTTTCTCAAGTGTTATGACTAAATATATGATAGAGGTGTAAAACTCTGGTACACATGTTTTGTATGTTTCATTGACATATAATGCCACTAAGAAAAAGGCACAGACATATGAATGCCATGTAATCTCTCAGACTTTACCCAAGATTTGTGGAATCATACAGGCACTACTATCCCACTCAAAGATTCAGTCAATCACTACCCATGCACTTATCTACTCACTCAGTTACTACTGATGCACTGATAGAATGTCCCAAGCATGACCTTTACACTCATACTTTTGTACTTCTTATACAGTCAATCAATCATCCAGCTACTACCATTGTAGTCATAAAATCATTAAGGAAGCACCCATGTACTTTTTTATTCTTTGAAGCACTACTCATATACTCTTGTCTTCAACCATGCATTGGCCTTGCACTCATGGTTTGTCTAAGGATTTTTTACTGCACTTTTCTAATCAGCCATTCAGTATTGCGGCTCTCATGCAATAACCCAGGCAGTACTTTTGTACTGAAATTTTCACTCAGGCACTACCCATCCAGTCATCCAGTCTCTTAGGCACTACCCACTACTTATCTATTTGTATGTTTCTGTGATGTCGGCTGGCACTTTTAAAAGGTCCAGACACATGCATGTATGCTCTCTGGAATATGGAGAGACTTTTAACAGACACATTGACAAAGTTGCTGCTTTGTATTTGGCTAGGCCCAATACCCTGAGTAGCTGCTGAATAGTGAAGCTGTAGCCCAAAAGTTAGTTTAAGACGTGTTGGTAGAAGGATTAGTGATTAGGCTAGCTTATATTGGTCTGTGGAGTAGTACACTTGAAGTATGCCACATTATTTTAGGTGTCTCTTTAAAATGGGAAGTGCAGTTTGTCAAGTTTACAGGATATTTTCGTCTTATGACTGAGGTATGTGTCTGCATGCACAAGTATTCTCTCACTTGTTATGCCTAAGCAGATGGTAGAGGTATAAATCTCTGGTATACATGTATCTGTATGTTTCTTTGATATATGATGCCACGAGGAAAAGGCACAGACACATGCATGCCATGTAATCCCTCAGATATTAACCAATGATTCGTGCAATCACCCAGGCACTACTATCCCACATAAAGATTCAGGCAGGCACTACCCATTCTTTCATCTACTCAGTCAGACACTACTGGTGCACTGATGGAATAGTCCAATCATTACCCTTACACTTATATTTTCTCTCAGGTACTTTCCATACACTCATACAATTATCCAGTTACTACCACTGCAGTCACAAAATCACTCAGGCAGTACCTATACATGTTATTATTCTTTCAAGCATTACTGATAAACTTGTGTCTTCAACTATGCTTTAGCTTTAAACTCATGGTTTGTCTAAGGTATTTCCCCTGTACTGATCTAATCACCCATTCAGTACCACTGTTCTCATGCATTCACCCAGGCAGTACTTTTGCACTGAACTATTTACTCAGGTGCTACCCATCTAGTCATCCATTCTCTTAGGCACTATGTGTCAGGGTCTGACCCTTGCGCCTGCCGTATTTAGTTGTGTGAGATGAGTTGTACCATCTGATCTAGTCAATCATCACACTTTTCTGCTGTTCAATGCAGCACCCACAAAAAAGAACAATCCTAAATTAAAATCTATATATTGTTATAGGATAGTGTCGGTTTGGTCAATGCTATCCGTAGTCAAAGTTCTTTTGTATCTATTTACAGTAATATTGTTAAACAGTTTAAGATTTTGATGATACAATGGAGGTGCCAGAAACACAGGGGGACAATAAAAATGATACATAACAAATGCCGGTCCAGCCGGCTGGCAATCAATAATATCCACAATTTCCACACACGAAATAAGTATTATGTGAAGCTAAAAGGGTACTATTATTTAAGCCATCTATATTCAACACAGTAATACAGTCGCTGATCCCAACAGGGGTATGTCCAATGCTCTGTACACATAGTTCTGCTTGAGTTTGAGTAACAGAAATGACAAAATGTTCGGCATTGGATGAGTCTCCTGTGTTGGTGAACATATATGGAGTTGAAATATTGTCCGGTCGATATTCCTCCCACTCCCATTTAGTTCCATTTGCCTGGGGATACCCATCTTTGTCTTGATGACACTCTTTATTTAACCGGAAAAGCAGTCTGCCCACTGTAGGCTTCCTGGTCGCAAAGAGCAAAGTATACCAGGCTCGACAAGAGCCATTATGCGAAAAAGGAAGAGGTATAAATGGTGTACCTCCTTTCTTTTGATGTGCAGGCATCATCCGACAAATCCAACAGTTTGTAGCATTCGTAGCGATGTGGGTGTGGTGCAATATTTGAATGAAGGTATTATTGAGATAAGATTGTCGATGTTTCAATTCTTGATATGGGAGCGTAAAGAAATAATGTTCCTCTGGTGTAGGTGTAGTAACAACAAACAACGTACGAGCAGGAGTTGTCTCCTCAACAGACCATGTTATTGTTGCAGCAATCACCAAAGCAACAACAAACCCACCAGCACAATAAATCTTCTTCTTCTTTTCCGTTTTAGTAACGACACAAAACAAATCTTCCTGAAACTAAAGTAGTTGTCAGAGCTCTTACCCCTGGGTAGCCGTTGATTTCTTCACCGCGGGCCAAGATGAGTGTCACTACTCTAATGCAGGGCTGATCCCCCCCCCCCCCTTGCCACATCGGCTCTCCGTTTCAATGACCCAGGGAATGCTCAGACAACTTTCACAAATGCTGCAGATTTCTCTCTTGGTCTCAAATTATATCTTGTTGCTCCAGGGACTGTCTTGTCCGGGAAGAACTCCTCAGATCCGTCAGGTGTCACAGCACTGCCTCTCTCCGCAGTCAGAACCTCTCGATGGTCGGTCAACACAGCAGGCTCCACCAAAGTCGGCAGTACTCAGTGACAATGGGTACCATGGGCCCAATTTTTCTGGTTCGTGACTCGAACTGCTGTTCTCATGGCGAGTAGCACTTGCTCTGGCCCATGCCACCTTGGCTCCAAACTGCTCGATCTCTCAAAGGACTTCAGAAGGATGAAGTCACCAGGCCGGAGATTGTGGCCCTCACCTGTGGATCTGTCAGGAAGTGCTTCTCTAACCTGTTGATGAATAGAAACCAAGTTATCAGTTAATTGTGCCAAATAGTCATTCATTAAGACACAAGGTACATCATACACAGAACTCGGTTTAGGAATTCCCCAGATATTCATGGGCCTACCAAACAGGGCCTCATAGGGTGTGAGACCTATTCGATAATGAGGCACTGATCTAATTGACAACAATGCCAGTGGCAACACATCTGGTCAATTCAGAGAAGTAGAAGCCTGTATCTTAGCTAATTTCAGTTTCAGAGTAGCATTGTATCTTTCCACCAATCCTGCTGATTGTGGGTGGAACGCTGCATGAAACTTCTGTTTGATCCCTAATCCTTTCAGAAGATACTTTATAACATCCCCTACAAAATGAGGTCCGTTATCGCTCCACAAAAATCTACAAACACCATAGCGAGGAAATAATTCCTTCAAAAGCACCTTTGCCGTAGTAATTGCAGTATTGTCCTTTGTGGGGTACGCCTCAATCCATTTACTGAAGGCACATACCACCACTAAGACATACTTCAGATTATTGCAGCATTCAAGCTGAATATAATCCATCTGCAAAACTTCAAAAGGTGCAGTCGGTGTAGCAAACCCTCCTGCTGAAGTTTGTGTCCCTTTTCCAGGAATAAATCGCAGGCAAATCATGCAGGACTGTACTACTCTCTTAGCTGTGCTAGCAATTTCTGGATGCTCCCAGACTTGTGTAAGCAATTTCACTATTGCTGAAGCTCCACCATGTGCTAGCCCATGTGCCATCTGAACCATAGGTTGTACAAAAGCTATAGGCAACTTCCATCTATCCATCTGCTTGTTTCGCCAACAACCTTCATCATCCAACTCTCCATCCCTGGACCATTGCTCTTGTTTTTTGTCAGAAGCGGTCCTCTGTATCTCTAGTACTTCCTTCCTAGCATCGGGCCACCTCTCAGCTTGTGACTTCACTACATACATAGAAGTAGTGTCAGGCTGCATCGCAGTCTCACGTGCCATTCGATCTACAAAAGAATTTCCTTGTCCCATCTTATCTGTCACCTTTTTATGCGCACTGCATTTCACTATAGCTATTTTCTTTGGATATGTTAATGCAGTCAAAAGATTATGCACTAGTTCTCCGTGAATTATCTGCACCCCGTGTGATGTCAGAGAGCCTCTTTACTTCCAGAGAAGGCCAAAATCATGCACCACTCCAAAAGCATAGCGGCTATCTGTATAAATATTCACACATAATCCTGTACTATTCTCACACGCTCGTGTCAAAGCTATTAATTCCGCTGCTTGAGCTGACTTCTGTGGTATGCGAGCTGTCTCTACTATTGTGTGAAGCGTAGTAATTGCATATGCAGCAACGCTCGAGCAACAGGATCAAGTACTGTTGAAAAATATGCACAAGGGCGTTGCTTATCACCATGTGTCTGTGCTAAAACTGACAATGCACTTCTATCCCTCTTGTGTACATACAATGTAAAGAGCTTCGTATAATCTGGAGTACCTAACACTGGTGCTGAACAAAGAGCTTGTCGTAACTGTCGAAAAGCACTCTTACATTCATCTGTCCAAGGGAGAGGTATTTAAGTATCTTTTGTCAAAAGTGCTAACAAGGGTTTAGCGATATGTGAAAATCCTAATATCCATTGCCTACAAAAAGAAGTAAGACCTAAAAATGCTCGAACCTCTTACTGTGTGGAAGGTACTGGTGTGTCTAATATTGCTTGAATGCGATCTGATGTGAGTGCACGCCCCTCCTTAGACAAAAGGTGACCTAAGTAGGTCACCTTTGGTCTACAATACTGTAGTTTTTTTCTCAATACCTTATGGTGATGTAAGGCAAGGAAATAAAGCAAAGACAGAGTACATTTCTCACATTGTTCAGGGGTATCGGCTGCCAACAAAATATCATCAACATACTGTATGAGCGCCACACCCTCAGGAAGAAGAAAAGAATCAAGTTGTCTTTTCAATGCTTGGCTGTAAATACTAGGACTCTCAGTATAGCCTTGAGGAACTCTACAAAATCTATATGATCAATTATTGAAACCAAACAGATATCGGCTATCGGGATGCATAGGGATCGATTCGTTACCCCATCCTACGCAATCCTATGAATAAGCAGAATCATGCGACTCAGGCTGCACATAATCAGACATCTGGTATGGGTTGCGCCTATCAAAAGTATTGGACCCATTTTGTACCCGCACATTAGAATCAAACCTAGCACGATCGTTCATAGCACCTCTGGGTCCTGAGTTCCCCGAGCGGTTTCTCATGGATCCTCGGCCACGGACATAGCGCTGTGAGCGCAACAATGGACACTCATCTGCCTAATGGCCAAATTTTCTACAATACGCGCATTGATCAACGGCTAAAGAGGGTGCGTATAAGAGGAATTAGAAAATCCTCGTCCGCCTCTATCGTTACCTCGAAGAGGTGGACCATAAACCTGAGATAACATAACCTTTGTTTTTAATTCTTTAGACTTTTTATCCTCGTTGCCCTTCGCTTCTAGTTCCTGACGCTCGTAATATTGAGCCATCGTCAGGACAGATGCCGGAGAAGAGGTGGTCCAAGAGCTTTTGCTAGCTTTCAAGTGGCTAACCACTCCTGGTAATAAATTTGTAACATACTTATCTACAAACAAGTGTTGACCCGTATCGTCCGTTAGCGACTGGCCACTGAAATCATGAAAAGCTTCCTCAAACCGTGTGAAGAAATCGGAAACTGATTCATCTGTCTTTTGCTTACAAGATGCTAGAATAGTCCAATCAATTTTTTTAGGGGGAATAATCGTTTTTAACTTAGCTAATATTGCACCGGGGAGATCTAAAATCAACTGACATGGCTTTTTCGGTGGTTCCCTGTCCTCATCTTCCCTCTCTATATCTTTCCATAATGCCCCATACGCTGCGCGATCATCGACTTTATGCAAGGATCTCCACATATCAGGCGGCAATATTAGCCCGAAAAATAAATCAATGTCAGCCAGTGTCATGGTACAGGAATTTAAGGCTCCCTCAACTTCTTCCTCATAGAAAGCGGCAGGATTTTTACGCGGATCAGGCAATGCAGCTTAAGTGCCATAACATCTGCTCTATTCCAGGGAGTATATACCCAATTATAAATAAAATACCCTTTAGCATCTACAGAATATTTATCGTCACTTGTACCCGTTCCTTTAGGAGGAACATATAAAGGCGCGGCCTCTCGCATAGGCTTTGCATGCACTATTGCGGTCTTATCTGTTTCAAAAATAGATGATTGTTTCCCATGGACCAATCCCGTTTGTTCATCTGTTCTAGCTTTCCGTTTCTCCTCCCGTAGCCGAAGCGCCTCATTTCGAAGTTTAACCAGCCGCCTGATCGTATCAGTCACCTGGGAAAGACTAAAAAGACCTTTATGTAATTGCTTACAATCGATTGCCACATCATCAGGTTCAAGAATATCAGAAACTTTTCGAAACATGTCAACAACTTCTTCTCCAAAATGCTCAGTAAAATATATCTGCTCTCTATCTTGCCATCCCTTTAAAGTCTCTAAAATATCAGAAACAACAACAGTATCCTTAAGTGACTGTAGAACAATCTTTCTAAGTTCAGCCGCACGATCGACCGGTATCATGGAGCGTGTATCACGTTTCATTGTATCTGCCCCGGAATTCTCATCTTCGCCAGATGGAGCGGACGGAACGACATACGGAGGAGGAGGACGATCTAACAAAGAAAAATCATCTTGCGGTTTATTAAGGACAGGATAAAGAGGTTGTCGAACAGTATATTGGCCAGATATCTGTAATCTGCGCTCCTTCTCCTGTCTCTCTTCCAACTCTTTCGCCTCCTTTCTTTCTTAGTTCTTTCTTAGTTCTTGCGCTTTTTCATACACATTCTTCTGTTGTTCTTTCTCAATCAGCACTTGCTCACGTTTCTCATGCTCAAGTACTTCTTTCACCCACATTCGCACACTCTCAAACATATCTTGTCTAGATTTTCGCTTAAACATACACTGTTCCACATACTCAATCTTTCGCATATCAAACAACCCATACTTCGGACAACATAACTCAGGATCCGTTTGCGTGTATTTCCTCCACAATGTGCTGTACATTATAGAAGAAAGACCATATTTAATGTACATCTCTTTATGCGGCGTCCCCTCTGGGGGAGCCGGCTGCGATTCCTCAAGACTTAACCAGTTATTTCCACAAAAGGAGTACAAATTACGAACTGCGCTAAAAGCAGGCATGCCAAAAATCAAAGAGCACTTAGGGTATCTGTAATACGTTGTGCCGTTCAAATCAAAATCGCATTGTAGAGAAAAATCTTCTCATTACCTGCCTATATGTGTTGCAACACATATATTTCACATACACATACTCATACACATCATTGACTAGTTATTCCAAAGCAAAATTGCCACACCAAGCGTATCCTAAAACTACCTTGCCACTCCCAGGCTTCCAAAACCCACAGCAAGTACCGTACGGTTCTTACCAATCACAGGGCGTACAGATTCCAACTGCCAAGATCTAAATTCTACCAAACGGCCACTGCACGGCAAGCCAACAGAAGAGATCTCAGTCGAGGACCAGCCCCACCTGGATGGTCAGATCGTAAAGAAAGGAAAACACGCCTTGGATGCCAAGACACAGGTCTCTTCTGGCATGCGATCGCGTCTGCAGCGAGATTCCAATCCTTCGTCACGACCACTCTTTCGGGCATCCGAGTCGCCGATGAGCCCCACGTGTCAGAGCCGATTTGTTGTAAGCAAGCCTCAGCTAGGCCTACTTAGTGCAAGGGGTTTGCCCTTCTCTGAACAGAGTCCTCAGACCTTAGGAAGAAGTTGGCACAGAAACTGGAAAATACAAAAGCAAAGTTTAATAAACCTTTAAAGGTGGTACTACAGTCCACACAACACCCTTCAGTATTGTATCGAGTAGCACACCGAACTAAAGCACATGGCCCCTTTTATAAAGAATGAGGTGGCTCAAAAGAAGGCGGAACAGAAGACAAGAGCAGTTTCATGACCATACAAGGACATATTGGAAGGCACAATCGATAGATGGGCGGAGTTAACAGTCTTCGACAACTGGTAGACACCTTCTTATCTGGAACCAATTAGTAACGGTCATTGACCCTACTGCACATGTCTGGACATGATGGAAGCGGGGAATGCTAAATATAGCCTGTTGTCGGGCAGACTTCAGGCGCAGTTAACAAGAAAGAAGGACAAAGCACATGACGAGCACATGGCAATGTATGGCATACAAAATGGCCGTTGCAAATACTAAATGGAGTCGGCACATTTGATATGATAATTGTCAAACAAAGCATGTCTTCTGCTAATGCTTAAACTAATCACCGTTGATTTACAACAACTGCATGCTCAATATGAACACAGTAAGGAATTGAGACCCTCTTCCACTCATCTCGGTTCTGTTAGATCAGGTGAGAGAGGCTATAGTCTACATACGACTCACTCTCAGGGGGGCTTATCACCTGGTCCATATCCATGAGGGAGATGAGTGGAAGACGGCCTTCAAGAAGCGGTATGGGTTGTTTGAGTATTTAATCATGACCTTTGGGTTATGTAACACCTCGTCAGCTTTTCAGTTCTTTTTAGGACTTTGTGGATAGGTTTTTGGTCGTCTACATAGATGACATCCTGACTTACTCCCAGAATCAGGACATGTATGTGAAACATGTATCTCAGGTGTTTCAGAGACTCCAGGAACATAGTTTGTTCTGTAAACTGAGCAAGTGTGTCTTTCATGTCTCTGAGGTGGAGTTTTTGGGGGTTGTATTGAGCCACTCCGGTTTGGACATGACTGAGAGGAAAGTGGAAGCGGTGCAAGAATGGCCTGTCCCGAGGAATGTGAGAGAGGTGCAGTGCTTCCTTGAGTTAGCCAACTACTATTGTAGGTTTATCTCTCATTTCTCCCATCTTGTCTCTTCAATCACTGGTCTGTTACAAACGGGGATGCCTTTTTTCCTGGAGCACTGAGGCCATGAAAGCATTCTCATTTCTAAAGAATGCTTTCACCACAGCCCCTATACTGAGACATCCACGAACCATGATCCCGTTTATCATGGAGGCCGATGCTTCTGATGTAGTGGTTGGGGCGGTATTGTTCTAACTTGACAAACACACAGGTAAGTTACATCAGGTGGCATTTTTGTCTAGGAAGTTGACAGTGGCAGAGCTCAACTACACGGTTGCAGAAATAGAATTGCTGGCCATCAAGAAGGCATTCCAGAAGTGGAGACAGTATTTGTGGGGAGCTCAATTCCCGGTTACTGTATATACGGACCACCAAAACCTACAGTATATGAAGACAGCCAGGCAACTCATCCAGAGGCAAATGCGTTGGATGTTGTTCTTTGCCGACTTCATTTTTGTAGTAAACTTTTTCCCTGGGTCGGAAAACAGAAAGTCTGATGCGTTGTCTCATCAGGATGAGGAATCTGAACCACACAAAGGCATCACCAAAGCTATAGTAAGTCCCAGTAAGGCGTTATGTGTGGTAACATTAGACCATTTATTGGAATAAATTGCAAGACACAGATCCCTGGCTTGATAGCAAAGATGGGCTAATCAGGACTCTCAACGTACCCTCAAGCATGGATTGCCAGTGTACAGGAATAAACTGTTCTTGCCCGAACAGGAACACTGGTTAAAGGCCTTCAATTGGTGTGAGAAAGTGCCATCTTTCTTGCATTGGGTTGCCCGCACTTTTTGCTGAACTGCTGATGTGCTTTGACTTACTGTGCCCTGGGCTCCTGCCAACCAGGTGCCCAGGGCCTGTGTTCCTTCCCTAAAACTGTGTTGAAACTGAAACCCAATTGGCATCTCTGGCCACCTGTCAGCCCATAGTAAAAGGTACCCTAGGTACCCAGGGAATAGTGACCAGAGAAGACACCTAAGGGCTGCAGCGCTTATTGTGCCACTCTTAGGGGCCCTGAACCCTGACACCCCCACACTGCCTTTGCAGGCTGAGTGTAAAGTACAGAACTAACCAAAGAGACGACATGGCACACATCCCTGTGTGCAATGCCCACAAAGCCCACTGGCCTGGCATACACCAGCCACCCCTTCAGCTGGGTTCCCCTATGCCAATGGTGTGGACACAGGTGCATGAGCACTGTGCCCCTACGGTACCCAGGGCCATTCCTGGGCACTGTAAGTGCAGTGATGCCATTAAGAGTATATGGTCCTGGGAGGTTGTCATTACAAACTCCACAGAACCATAATGTCTACACTGAAGACTGACAAGTTTTATATCAAACTTCTCAGCACATTAAACCCCCACTGATGCCACTTTGGGATTTAATGTAAAATGCACTACAGAGGGCATCTTAAAGATGCCCCCTGAAACCTAACCTGCAATCCATGTCTTGTCTGAGGGGCTGGCTTGGCTGCCACACAGCAGACATGTTGCTGGACCCCTGGGTGGAGAGCCCTTGCTCTCCTGGGCCTGCAACAATGCACATCCTGGGAAGAAGTGCCACGCCTCCTCCCCCAGGATGGGGAGGGGAAGCTTCGAAGGCATTCCGCCCTTGTGAGCTTCTCCAGACCATTTGCTGTACTCAGCAACTGGCCCCCACCGGTTCTGACCCCCACTCTGGTGGGAAGACTGACGGGAAATCTTACGTCAGGAAGGAGGTGTGCCAATCTGTGCCAACTCCACCCCTCAGGTGGGAGAGACGAGGTGAAGCATGACCCCGGGCTCCGGCCATCTTGAAGATGGAGAGCCCAGCCCAATCACAGCTAGGCTCCTGCCCCCCTCCCATAGGAGAGGATCAGGCTAGGGGGTGTACCCACCCCAGGACAGGGACCCATTGGTCTCTGGCCTTGCCCGACCTGTAATGCCCCAAAATTTAGCATTTAGGTGCCCTGAACCTTCCTTCCTCAGATCTCGATTGCAACAACAAGAAGACCAAGAAACAAGGAGACCGCCACGCAGCTGCTAACAATAGGACAACGCCCACTGACTTGGCCCCAGAACCCTACAGGCCTGTTGATCCTTGAACCTGCTCCTGTGAAACTCCGGTATCTACAGCGGACAGCAACCTCGACAATCCCAAAGGACCTGCCTGCCTTGAACCTTCCAACAGACTGGGACTCCCATGAGCAGTGGTTCTGCTCCAACAGCAGTACCCCTGGTGCCAGTCAGGAACCGAGAATCCAGCCCACTCTGCACCCGCCGAGCCCGGCCTGTGCCTGAGTGACCCAAGACCACAGGAACATCACCCCGGGGACTGGGACCCAAAGTCCAGTGCCCAAAGACCCTCCTCGACAACCCAGACGACGCCTGCAGCCTCAGAACCAGGGACCCCACCAACAGCGACCAGCCGAGGGTAAGATTTCTCGAAACCAAAAGACACCCCTGCACCTGGCGCCCCATGGCCCCCTCTGCCCTCCTTTGGGGTACCTACCTCTTCTTTAAGATCTCAACTTACCTCTCGAAGTGGTGGTCGCACCTGAAGAATCTCGGTCCCCGAGCATGCAGCCTTTTTTCACTGTTTAACTTTCCCATTGGATAACATTGAGCGCCCGACGGTTCAAAAGCACCCTGCAACCAGCCTCCCTAGTGCCGCTGGAAGCGCAACTACTACCCTACTCTACTTACCCACTTGCCCTGAGTAAGTGACCAGGAGCTAAGCTCCCACAGCTGCGTGGCCTGCCTGCTTGTAGCCACCAGCCAAAGGCCCCCTGACAGAGTGTGTACAACACATGCTTTACACTGTCCTCTGATACTGCCTTACTGCTTGAACAAGCTACTACTTTAGAGAGTAAGGTCATATCTGACTTTGACCTCTGTTATACCTCAGGAGATTGGGGACTCTATACACACTGTACCTTACTTTGATCCAGTATATATTAAGTATGGGCGAAATTTGCGAATTCGCGCTCCGCGAATTCGCGCGAATTTTGTTTTTTTGCGTGTTCGTCGGGTTTTTTGCGTGTTCACGGGCCGCTTGCATGGCGAAGTTACCCATGCGGTCGTGTATGGGCACAGCACCCCCTGGTTCGCCACTGCCACCCTCTGGTTTATCACTGCCACCCTCTGGTTCACCACTGCCACCCTCTGGTTCACCCCTGCCACCCTCTGGTTCACCACTGCCACCCTCTGGTTCAGCACTGCCACTTTCTCGTTCACCCCTTCCACCATCTGGTTCAGCACTGTCACCCTCTGGTTCACCACTGCCACCCTCTGGTTAACCACTGTCACCCTCTGGTTCAGCACTGCCACCCTCGGATTTTTACCACTGCCACCCTCTGGTTCACCCTTACCACCCTCTGGATCACCACTGCCACCCTCTGGTTCATCACAGCACCCTCTGGTTCACCCGTGCCACCCTCTGGTTCAGCACTGTCACCCTCTGGTTCACCACTACCACCCTCTGGTTCACGACTGCCACCCTCTGGTTCATCACAGCACCTCTGGTTCACCGCTGCCACCCTCTGGTTAACTACTGTCACCCTCTGGTTCAGCACTGCCACCCTCTGGTTCACCACTGCCACTCTCTGGTTCACCACTGCCACGCTCTGGTTCACCCATGCCACCCTCTGGTTCACCACTGCCACCCTCTGGTTCACCCCTGCCACCATCTGGTTCATCACTGCCACCCTCTGGTTCAACCCTGCCACCCTCTTTTTCACCCCTGCCACCCTCTGGTTCAGCACTGCCACCCTCTGGCTCAGCACTGCCACACTCTGGTTCAGCACTGTCACCCTCTGGTTCACCTCTGCCACCCTTTGGTTCATCACTGTCACCCTCTGGTTCATCACTGCCACCCTCTGGTTCAACACTGCCACCCTTTACCGAGACCTTTTGTGACGCAGCGGCAGCACAAAAGATGCGCCATGGTGCTGTGTATTAACAACGTGACGATTCTGAGAGATGCGTCATGTTGTAAAGCCCTGCGCCATCAGGAAGCGTTCCGGCGCAGGGGAGGGCGTTCCTGCACAGGAACGCCTCCTAAAAGTGGCTGAGTGAAATCTAGAAGATTTCACTCAGTCACTTTTAGGCCAATGCAGCGTTGTGGTACTTAAAATTCTAGACTCTGCTATTCTGTGGTACCGAAGCTCTGCACTTGTGTCATAAATATCATTGTCAATGAGGGTAAGTGCGCTACAGAAATGTAGGCGCATCCCTGTATTGGGCACACTTATTCAGGTTCTGTGTGTCTATGACACCGTGGATTCCAAAGAGTTTCAATAAATAGTTCCAAAAGTGCAATTTGTGCAAGTTTATTAGATGATTTATCAATCCATGATTTTCTTATTTCTCATTATTTCTTTTCAAACATCATATCTTGAGAAAGCTCCGATGCATTTCGGACTAACCAAGTCCTTTATCGAGGAGCACTACAACAGAATATGAAGGTCGTACAATTCAGTCACCCTTGTTTAGTAACAATGTTACTTAACCGTTTCATTGATTTGGGTTATTTTTTCATATTCTGTTGTAGTGCTCCTCGATAAAGGACTTGGTTAGTCCGAAATGCATCGGAGCTTTCTCAAGATATGATGTTTGAAAAGAAATAATGAGAAATAAGAAAGTCATGGATTGATAAATCATCTAATAAACTTGCACAAATTGCACTTTTGGAACTATTTATTGAAATTCTTTGGAATCCACGGTGTCATAGACACACAGAACCTGAATAAGTGTGCCCAATACAGGGATGCGCCTACATTTCTGTAGCGCACTTACCCTCATTGACAATTCCAGACGCACTGGAACAGTTGTGTCACCTGTAGGAGCACCTTGAAATCCACAAACCTCAATTACTCTTCTCTTGCATTTCAGCCTTCCAACCTTAGTAGTGCGCCGTGCCCACTTCCCTTTTCATAAATATCATCGTATCATGACGATTTTGGTACTAGCAGACCGGTAATGGCTTAAATACTATACATAAGTATTTTCGTCATGTTCGAGTGACGAAATCACCCTGAAATCGTAGTTTTCGTCTTGAACCCTCGGGTTTCATTTTGTGCGCGGCATCCATTTTGTGATTGCCCTTTACATAGCCAAATAACTAAGGCTGAATTCAATCCAAAAGGACACGTACACTTCTGCTGACTCCTCTGTGACCTGGGCGAGCTGACTCCACTGCCTCAAGCCAAACCTGTTCAGGCAGTTCCTCTCCCAGTGGCCGAACAAGATTAGTATCAAGGCACAACATATCATAAACCGTTCATCACACACAAACTATGCTTAATCTCACACACACCTGTCCCTGTTTCTTCTTTATGACCTGTTTTACGAGGAGGAGGTGCCCGATTTTATTAGGGGTCCGTCGATATCAGATGAAAGTTCTGGGCCTTGCCGGGTAATCTATCATGGACTGGACAAACTGAAATGTGGGCTTGTCATCATGACTCTGCTTTTTCTTTGTAGTAAAAATATTTGTATGGTCAACTGCAAAATCAAGAATGTTTGCCTGAAGCTTATTATTTCGTATAAAAAGAGAAGGCTGGTTATGTAAATATGAGCAGTCTCCTGAGAACATACATGCTGTTGTACTTCTAGGATACCTGTTACTGGTTGCAGCCAATAAATACGATCTTTGACTTCACCTAGAAGACTCTGTGTTTCTGTAGTCTGAAACAGGAAGAACTCAAGGTCTTTGGGTGTTCTCCCTGGCACCGCCGGGTCCATAAAAACCCGGTACCTCAGTTGGCGCCCAACGTTTGGCAGTATCAGCGGTACCGGTCCAAGCCAGAGGTTCGTGAGGAGCTTCGTGTGAAAATTCCGGAGGACGGCCAACCACTTCAGCGACCCCTGTATGTAGACGTGGTCTGAAGGTCTTTGCTGCAAGGTTCCTCGCGTCCCGATGGCTACGAAGGACTGCTGCCCTGACTATCGCCCTGTTTTGGACCCTTGATGATTGGTAGAGCGAAACGATAGACGAGTCTTCTGGTGACGTCATCGGTCATCGATACCTCAGTTAAGTATAAGTGGAGCGTCTCCCAGTCCTTAGTTTGGTTCTTAGTTTGGTATCCCTTTGGGATCGCTTTGATTTGGAGGTTGCAAGCGCCAAAGCCGAAGGACTCGTGTATTCACAAGACTATCGTATTCGATAATCCTTTGAAGTTTGAAGCTAGACTAGAGAGCGAAGATGCCTGGTCTTAGCAGACTTGGAAATTTGTTTTGTCTTGGCTGTAGTAGGGACTCCCGATTGGAGGACTCGTGTCCGGTTCCTCCGATTGGAACTCCAACATATGAGCTCTATGTGAAGCATGGCGTAGGCCCTATCACATATAACGAAGTATGGATCCGATACACCAGAAAGGATGGTGTTTTAAAATGGCCCCAATACCGTAGCTTTGACACAGAAATTTTGGATAATTTAGAGGTTAAACTTTTTAAGAAGAAAGCCCGGCCGGCGATGTTTGACTCTTTTCGCCTATGGCGCAAAGAAGCCAAACAGAAAGAAATGAAATTAGCGAAGAAAAATAAACGAGAACGAGGTATGTCAATGGTACAAGCTGCTGTTGCATTTAGGGATAATGAAGAAGAGCAAGAAAACGAACAGATGAAAAGAGCGAAGAAATTAGCGGTAGATAGATGCTACCCAGCTTTGCCAACTAAAGAACAGGAAGCAAGGAACGATCTTGAGAAAGATCCGTTAATGTCACATCTCCTGAGTTCACCACCCCCTTATGTAGAGAATGCTACGGCACCTCCGCCACCAGTTGTGGCCGTACAACCTCCGAATGTTGTGCCACCTGTGATCCCTCCACAACCAGCTCCTCTTCCGTTGGTTGCCATTCCTTTGGCGCAGCCTCCTCAGGGGCCGCCAACTTTGCCTTTGCCTGCTACTTCGATGTCTGTTCTCAACACTCCTCCTGCTCCGACTCTGGATTCTTCTCCGTCTTCCCTCATTCTTTCTTCTTCTCCTTCTACCAGACAGCGAATGACTGCTGCCTTTTCTGGTTTCTTTTCTCCTTGGTTGGGACAATTGGGTATGTCCCCTGCTACAGAGCATAGACAGTCACGCAGTCAATTGCCTGACTCTAGAGAGAAAGAGATATTGGATCGTTTGGCGCATAAATGGGTTACAGACCCGGTGCGATATGAGCTAGATTCTATTATGGATGTCTTCCACCAGTGGGAAGCATCAAAGCAGAGATACGTCTTTGAGAAAATGTTTGTTTTCCTTTGTGAGGAATTGGAGGAAGATAATTCGGAACGCAATATGTCTGAGTTATACCGTGTGCGGTTCGAGTTTGCGAAGGGCACAATTGTGGGTTCTGATGTTGAAATGGCAGTTGCGACATTGTTGTCGTTTAGGAGTGAAAGTGTTTCCCAGTCGTTGTTTGACTCCGAGGTTAAGAAGAAGGCAAGACAATATCCCATGAGAGACGTCCCCCCAGTTTAGAGGGAAGGGAACGCAAATGTTGTTCCAGCCATTTTGCCACATTTTCAGCGTGTGTAGGTACATGTCCCATGGAAGCGAGCTGAAGTCTTGGCTCTTTAACAGACATTGCCTGATCCCCGTAAAAATCCGGCTGGATATTACGAAGAATTATCACAGACTGCAGGCTCTTGTATCATGAATTTAGCCGATGTAGACATGTTGTTTGGAAATGTTGTTCCACAGCCTTTATGGGGAAAGATTTGTCATGCGGATCATGATCAAGAGTTAGGCGACGCATGGGTTAATATTGCCGCTGCTGATGCTAGACAAGTTGGTGGTGCTAAACCTTAGCCCTTAGTAGCAGAACTTCCTGGTAGGATTATTACGTATATGAAGACACTGATGCCCGAATTGCGTGTTAATTGGGACAAGTTGTCTGCGTGCAAACAGAAGAAAGATGAGACTGTGTCTGACTTTTTCACGCGGTTCGAAGAAACTTTTGTAGATCATATTGGTCAGGATATGTCTACGGAGGGTGGCCAGAGATTGTTTGTTGACAAATTTGTACATAATTTGCTTCCTGAATTATGTAATAAGTTAAAGGATTCTGAGAATGCTTGGGCTGTTTCCACGTCAGCACAGATTTTAGCCACAGCCCAGTACTATGAGAATAGGCGTAAAGATGAGTTAGAGAAAGCGGATAAAAAGACTAAGGAACTGAAAACTAAAGTCCTTCTACAGCAAGCTTATCCACCTTGTAATAATAGTCAGCGCGACTATCAGCAACCACAGCAATATTCGAGAAACTTGCAAAGAAACGAGTCTTCTCAACAACGTTTACCGTATGGACCCAATCAGTGTGCGTATTGAAAAGAAGAGGGTCATTTCAAGAGTAGTTGTCCGGTTTTGTTACAGCGTACGAATGGTGCTTCTAGTACATGAGGTCAAGGTGTTCAACAAGCTCCTAGAGGTAGGGGACCTGGAAATTTCCCCCAGAACACTCGTTCCTTCCCGCCTCAGAATTCCATGAATAGTTTTGACCAGCAGAATAACGCATATGCTAGGACAGCTCAGTACTATGCTGATGACTACTATGCAGAAGATGAGAATATGGAAGGTGATGATTGCTAGGACAGCCATGGACAAAGGGAGGGAGTTGTTTCAGTTCCAGTAGATTAGAGTGGGCCTTATGTTGAGGTGATTACATCAGGTGTGTCAGAGCCTTTTCTGTTGGATACTGGTGCTACAAAGAGTTCTATTATGCACTCAAAACTCCCTGGCGCACCTTTGTCTGGTGAAATGAATGTTTCAGTAGGTTTTTCTGGTGCCCCGGTTAGGAACCCGATCTCTAGTCCTATGTCCCTTTCTGTTGGACCTTGTGAATTCGAAGCACCCCTTATTCTTACAACAGGTTGTGGTGAAAACTTGTTGGGATTGGATCTGTTGAAAAGATTATATGCGACTTTGTACAACTTACACTGGGTAAGAAAGTGGTTTCTCCAATGTATTTGTCAAAGGATAAACTTTCGACAGAATTGCCTTCTCTTCCGGATATTCTTTGGCTACTGGTTCTAATGATGTGGGTCTCTTGGAAATAGCGCCATATGTTGTAACACTGAAAGCCAATGTAAGAATGCCGCGCATTCTCAAAATACAAGATCTCTAGTGACGGTGAAAAGGCGTTGTTAGCGATTATTTATGATTTGATTGAGAAAGATGTCATTGAAGAGACAAGAGGCAACGTTTTTAATAGTCCTGTTCTGCCGGTTTTGAAGCGTACTGATCCTTCCCAGCCACCTGTTTACAGATTTGCTATTGATCTTAGGGAGGTCAATAAAATAGTTGTGCCACAGTTTCCAGTTGTCCCTGATATCACTGCCCTATTGACTATGATTCCAGCTTCAGCCACTTGGTTTTCAGTGATTGACTTGAAGAATGCTTTCTTCAGCATTCCGATTGCCGAGGAGAGCAGGGATATTTTTGGCTTCAATTTAGGAGGCCGAAGTTTCCGCTTCAAACGCGCTCCTCAGGGCTACTGTGAAAGTCCATCAATATACAGCCAGGCTTTAAAAACACAGCTTGACACGATTGTTTTACCAGACGGCGCTACCCTTATTCAATACGTCGATGATTTGCTAATAGCTGCAGATACTGAGGATATTTGTAAAGAAGCCACATTCTCGTTGTTGCGTCATTTGTGTGATTTGCACCACAAAGTCTCTCTTTCAAAGTTGCAATATTGTCGACAAGAAGTGACCTACTTAGGTCACCTCTTATCGAAGGAGGGAAGGAAACTGACCCCAGAAAGAATTGAGGCAATTGCAAAATTGAGTGTCCCAAGGACACAGAGAGAAGTGCGTGCTCTCTTGGGCATTACATCATATTGCAGACAATGGATACCGAATTTTTATTTATTGGCCAAACCTTTGGTGGCATTAACTTGTAAAGATACACCGAATCCCATTCCATGGTCTGAAGAGTGTCAGAAAAGTTTTTCCGAATTGCGTGATGCATTGTGTTCGGCTCCTGTATTGGGTACCCCCGACTACAGTAAGCCTTTTACATTGTATGTCCATGAGAGAGAAGGTTGTGCATTGTCGGTTCTGACACAGTCTTTTGGGGACAAACAGCGTCCATGCGCGTATTTTTCGGCGACTTTAGATCCGGTAGCTAAGGCGTTGCCAAGTTGTTTGAGAGCCACTGCGGCAGCAGCTGTCTCTATTCGACAGTCTGCTGGGTTAGTAATGAATAGCATGTTAATTGTAATGGTCCCACATGCAGTTGACATTTTGTTAAACAGAACAAAGACACAGCACTTAACTAGTGCTCGATTGCCAGGGTATGAGCTGACACTGTTGGCAAGTCATTTGCACATAAAGAGGTGCAATACACTAAACCCAGCTACATTATTGCCGATTTGAGCTGAGACAGACGATGATAGTGAAGGTCAGCTTGACTGTTTTCTGAGAACAGAGGAAGAGACGAAAGGGAGAATAGACCTTAGAGACACTCCTCTTCCAAAATGTGATGGTACTTTGTGGGTTGATGGTTCGTGTTTCAAGTTGCCGAATGGTGATAGGACTGCAGCATATGCTGTGACGACTTTGCATACGATTGTTGAAGCTGTACGTATACCCCACAATTCAGCGCAAGCAGCAGAGTTGATTGCACTTACAAGAGCGTGTGTGTTGGCGAAAGGAAAATGAGTGAATGTGTACACGGACAGCCAGTATGCCTTTGGCGTAGCTCACAGTTTTGGATGATTGTGGAAAGAACGTGGGTTCCTGACTTCGCATGGTGCTAAGATCCAGCATGGTCAGTTGGTGAATGAGCTTCTCGAATCAATGACCTTGCCGTTATAGGTTGCAATTGTAAAATGCAGCGCGCACAAAAAGGTTACAGATGATGTTGGTTGTGGAAATGCGTTTGCAGATGAAGTTGCGAAAGAAACTGCTAGGAATGTAATGAGTCGAATGTATGTTGCAGGCCCTGCGAGATGGATTGGTGTTGTTGGTATGTGTGAAGATACGATTGAGATGTGAAGTCCATTCAAGATGAAGCCACAGAGAAAGAATTGAATGAATGGAGAGAAAGTAAGGGTAAATTGGATGTGAATGGTTGTTGGGTTGAATTGTCAGAGCATCAGCGATGGTTGTTACCCGATGCGTATGTGCTTGCAGTGGTGACAATGGCTCATGGAATGGCTCATATCAGTGTGAAAGGGATTTGTAAGTTGTTGGCTCCAGTATGGCAAAATAGTGGAATCCCTAAGTGTGCAGAGAATGTGGTCAAGAATTGTATGGTATTCCTGAAATGCAACCCTGGTAGGGGAACCCCAACTCCAGCTGGTCATTTTGCGCTTCCAACGTATCCGTTTGAGGTTTTGCAGCTAGATTTCATCCACATGGAAAGATGCAACAATTTGAAATATGTACTCGTTGTTGTTTGTGCCTTTTCAAGATGGGTCGAAGCATACCCCCTGAAGGACAATACTGCTTTGTCCACAGCCAAAGCCCTTGTCAAAGAGTTTTTCCCCAGATTCGGAATGCCTAGAATGGTTTGGAGTGATAATGGGAGTGAATTTGTGAGTCGAGTGATGAAGAAAGTGTGTGAGGGGCTAGGCATTCAGCAAAAGTTTCACGCTGCAAATCACCCCCAATCAGCTGGACTAGTAGAGTGCTATAATGGCACGTTAAAACTGAAAGTGGCCAAGATTCAAGCAAGCATAGGACTTAAATGGCCTGACGCTCTGCCCTTGGCGCTCCTATCAACGAGAATGACTGTTGACTCTAGAGTGGGACTTAGTCCCTATGAAATTGTGTTTGGCGCCCGGCCAACATATGGGGAGTGCCAAGGCCCACCAGTTTTAGTGAAATAGAACACCCTGTACTGCTTGATTATCTGTACAAATTGACGGCTAAATTGCGTGTTTTACACCAACAGGTCCATGACACTCTACCTCAGGCCTTGAAGCTCCAGGGCATCCTATCGATCCTGGATCCTACGTGCTGGTTAAGAATTTCCAGCGAACCAAGAATGACCAGCCCCGGTGGACCGGCTCTCATCTAGTTCTTCTCTCGACAAGATCAGCCATTCGAGTAGAAGGAAAGAAACATTGGGTCCGCGGCAATCATTGTAAGAGGGTACCACTGCCTCTTCCGTACGACCGGTGGGTCCAGGAGGGAATCGCTGACTCTGCAGCTGAGACCGTGCCTCGTTTCCTACCTTTTAGCGATGCACGTATAAAAGGAACAACTTCTGAAAAGGAAAGCAACAACATTTTGCAAGAAGCTGTGCCCCCGTCAATTCAATTAAACACTACAGAGCCTGAACTCTTATTCCAAGACCAGACAGCACCTGGCAGAAACCGTTACAATTTAAGGCCAAGAATGACAATGGACAAATAAAGTTTTCTTTTTTACTTTTCGTGCAGCTCTCTTATCCAAGAAACTTGCTCCTTTTTCTTTTTCGAACCGCCATCCGGTTCTGCTGCTAGGGTCGCGGTTGCCCAAGTCTTTGGAGTGCAGCTGGAGACGGTTAGGTCGACAGTTCTGGTTGGTCTAAGGGAGTTGCCCTGGACTGCCAGAAGCACTCTTCAGCAGAAACACCCTACCACCGCGGGCAGCAAATTAGAGAGGATGGAGTTTTCTGAGATGGAGAGACCTGCCAAACGAATGAACTTTAAAGATAAAATGTGTATTTCAATGTCAAAAAAGAGATCGTTAATATGTTGTATCTTTATGTTGCTTGGTGTCATGATATTTTTAATAGGATATGTTTTATATACCTTTCAAGTTTCGTTTGTACCCACTACACAACCCATACCTCCTCCTACTGTTTCCTCGCACTCTTTTCACCCCCTACCTGTACATGAGTCTTCAAGAAGATTAGAGTTTATTAATAACTCTTATATTCAGCTCTTACACCAACACCAATTAGTAGTAAACACAACTAACTGTTGGGTGTGTGGTCTTATGCCACATACGACAGACAAGGGTATCCCATACCTGGTCTTACCATTTAGCTACAATGGTTCGTTATGGGCGTTCCAAACAAGGTTCATATTTGCCATTGAACCATATCCCCCGCGTTCTACGGGAAGGAACTCAAGCAACAAAGCGTTAGTAATAGGAATTGCAAATATGAGCAGAACAATTGGCTCATACAGAACGATTCCTAAAGATGAGTTGCAAGCTTACGTTAGATGGATTATGACGAAATATGGAATTGCTTTGAGTGAGAACCAGCGAGCAAAGAGATCCTCCTCTGTTTGGATAGTACCCCATCAGGGTCACCTATGTCTGCAAGGTAATGGCAAAAATCCCAGAGCTCAGTTGGGGAAGAGCCTCTGCACGGAAACATATGTGTTTGCATCTCGAAATTACCCTTCGTTCTTAGCAGCTAAGGGCACTTATTTCATCTGCCATGATAGAGCATATACATGGCTGCCCCCTGACTTTTCGGGCACATGCTTTATCTCGTTCCTGTTGCCTCCCACCTACACGGCCGCGGCGGATTACCATAGGACAAGGACAGTTAGGGGTGTTGTGAGTGACGACGACACTGCGGAACAGGAATTTGGGGATTTCGCAAAAGGTTTTCTGCCGTTTTGGGGGCCTATGGTGAACAGCAGGAACATTCACCAAATGACAAGGGTGGTTGAATCCACTATAGTTGAAACTGCCGGTGCCCTTAGTAATTTGACTGCTGAGCTCCAGTCGGATCGCCTTATGACTCTTCAAAACAGGGTCGCGTTAGATACTTGCAGACCGTGGTGGGGTATGTAAAGTGATCCAATCGAGTTGCTGTATTTTTATCCCCGATAACGCTCGACAGTATACCAGGCCATCTCCAAACTGCATAAGATCTCTGAATCCATTCACGTGGATGAAGGAGACTGGTCCTTGATGGGGTGGTTCTGGAAACTGATATCTGCCTGGGGATGGAAGATTCTGATTGTCATTGGGATGATCTTAGCCATCCTTTTCCTGTTCTGTCTATGCGTACAGTGTGCTCCTGCAAAATGTGGCCTCTGTGCTACATTATGTGTAAGGAAACCTGTATCAAGAGACGAACTAAGTAATAGAATGATGCTACAGCAACATCTCAATGACTTCATGAATACAGACCTGGACTCAGATTAGCATGAGTATAGGTTATTGCCTATGTAAGGGCAAAAGGAGGGCCTGTGGTACTTAAAATTCTGGACTCTGCTATTCTGTGGTACCGAAGCTCTGCACTCGTGTCATAAATATCATTGTATCATGACGATTTTGGAACTAGCAGACCGGTAATGGCTTAAATACTATACATAAGTATTTTCGTCATGTTCGAGTGACGAAATCACCCTGAAATCGTAGTTTTCGTCTTGAACCCTCGGGTTCCATTTTGTGAGCGGCATCCATTTTGTGATTGCCCTTTACATAGCCAAATACCTAAGGCCAAATTTGATCCAAAAGGACACATACACCTCTGCTGACTCCTCTGTGACCTGGGCGAGCTGACTCCACTGCCTCAAGTCAAACCTGTTCGGGCAGTTCCTCTCCCAGTGGCCGAACAAGATTAGTATCAAGGCACAACATATCATAAACCGTTCATCACACACAAACTATGCTTAATCTCACACACACCTGTCCCTGTTTCTTCTTTATGACCTGTTTTACGAGGAGGAGGTGCCCGATTTTATTAGGGGTCCGTCGATATCAGATGAAAGTTCTGGGCCTTGCCGGGTAATCTATCATGGCCAGGACAAACTGAAATGTGGGCTTGTCATCATGACTCTGCTTTTTCTTTGTAGTAAAAATATTTGTAAGGTCAACTGTAAAATCAGGAATGTTTGCCTGAAGCTTATTATTTTGTATAAAAAGAGAAGGCTGGTTCTGTAAATTTGAGCAGTCTCGAGCAGTCTCCTGGGAACACTTCTAGGATACCTGTTACTGGTTGCAGCCATTTAAAAAAGATCTTTGACTTCACCTAGAAGACTCTGTGTTTCTGTAGTCTGAAACAGGAAGGCCTCGAGGTCTTTGTGTGTTTTCCCTGGCACCGCCGGGTCCATAAAAACCCGGTACCTCAGCGTCAAAACCCTGCGTCTGCTTGAAGCAGGTGCTAGGCTTGATGCAGCATTGGGGAGACAGGGCCCCCCAGAGCATTGCTGGAGCTGCGTCGCAAGCGCGACGCAGCTCCAGCAATGCGCTGCTTTTACGGCAGAGATGTATGACGCATCTGTGCCATTTTTGCCACATGGTGCGCCGCATTGTAAGTCCGGCGCACCATGTGTGGCGGAGCTGAGGCGCACAATAACTGGCGCATCCCTGGGGATGCACTAGCTATTGTAAATCTGCCCCTATACATTTAGCCAACGAGGGAGCACTTAATGATTAGACAGTAGAAAGTACTCCAGTTGAGTAGAGGTATTGCACAAAAAGGTGACATCTTCGTGGACAAACACGCAGGGCGGGATTCATTCTGCCCCCTGTTAGACTAGTTTTTTGTGCCCTTCTGCCATCTGTTAGACTCGTTTTTCCCTTGTTTTTCTGCCCTTCTGCCCTCTGTTAGACTTATTTTCCCTTTTTTTTTCTGCCCTTCTGCCCCCTGTCAGACTCGTTTTTTGTCCCCTTCTGCCCTTTGTTAGACTCGGTTTTGTGCCTTTCTGCCCCGTTAGACTCGTTTTTTGTGCCCTACTGCCCTCTGTTAGACTAGTTTTTCCCTTGTTTTTCTGCCCTTCTGTCCTCTGTTAGACTCGTTTTTTGTGCCCTTCTGCCCTCTGTTAGACTCGTTTTTCCCTTGTTTTTCTGCTCTTCTGCCCTATGTTAGACTGCTTTTTGTGCCTTTCTGCCCTCTGCATCACCACATCATCACTCAGCGCTACCCCAGCATCACTCAGCACCAACACATTATCACTCAGCACCACCACATTATCACTCAGCACCACCACAGCACCACTCAGCACCACCATAGCATCACTCAGCACCACCACAGCACCACCACAGCACCCCTCAGCACCACCACAGGATCACTCAGCACCACCACAGCATCACTCAGCACCACCACAGCACCACTCAGCACCACCACAGCATCACTCAGCACCACCACAGCACCACTCAGCATCACCACAGCACCACTCAGCACCACCACAGCATCACTCAGCGCCACCACAGCATCACTCAGAGCCACCACATTATCACTCAGCACCACCACAGCACCACTCAGCACCCCCAGAGCATCACTCAGTACCACCACCGCATCACTCAGCACCACCACAGCACCAATCAGCACCACCACAGCACCACTCAGCGCCACCACAGCATCACTCAGCACCACCACAGCATCACTCAGCACCACCGCAGCATCACTCAGTACCACCCCAGCATCACTCAGCACCATCCCAGTATCACTCAGCACCACAACAGCACCACTCAGCATCACCACAGCACTACTCAGCACCACCACAGCACCACTCAACGCCACCCCAGCATCAATCTGCACAACCAGTCAACAACAACTGGTTCAATTATGTTCTCTCAATGTTTCAAACTTTATTACAAATGTCACAAAAAGATGTTAATATTTCACTTCTGTTCTTGGATTTTTGTCACAATAAAATAAACTGAACATAATCTTCACAAAAGTTATTTACAAAAGTTTAAGCTATTGCCATTATACATTTAAATCACTTTTTATTAAGTATTAATTATTTTAAAAAATTAAAAGGCATTGTAATTTGTAATATCATTACAGCTAAGTCACGTAAATACAAAACATGTTGCATTACAAATGCTATAGGAGTCACATTTGCGAAAGTTATAACTATTGGCAATGTAAATGACAAAGCTATTAATCTAGCTATTTTCAAAACCAACACATAAATAAAAAAAATTGTCATTTACAAGACCAATAGCTCAAACGTTCCTAATGCGAGGCCTGTTACATTGCAAATGCTTGTTTTTATAACAGTCAGTGCTTCCTGTTGAGGTTTAATTTTCGTGACAGGCGCCTCATTGCCTACTTGTAACTATTCTCTGACCCTGCTTCAAGGGTCAGAGCAGGGTCAGAGAATAGTTGCAAGTAGGCAACGAGGCGCCAGGAAGCACTAACAGGCTTATTGCAGCAGGTGCCCAAGTTGAAGGTAATTTCTTTGTAACCCTTTTGTAAAAGGTTACAAAAAATTAGCTTCAACTTTTGCACCTGCTGCTGTAACCTTGTAAGTGCATGGCTGAAAATTCGTCCTCGCTGATTCGCGGATTTTACCGCGATTTCGCGAGATTCGCGGATTGCAAAATCGCTGAAAATCCGCAAATTCCGCGAGCGGAACGAATTTTCAGCCCATGCTTAATATATATATATATAGAGTCACTTTCTTACAATTGGTGCCACAAATCAGTCCTGGCAGGCCACACAGGATGCACCAAAATATTACACCTAGTAAAACAAAAATTCTGGTGGGAAGGAATGACCCAAGACATAACCCAATGGGTGTCACAGTCAAGTCAAGTCAAGTCAGAGATTTATATAGCGCACTACATACCCAGAGGGTCTCAAGGCACTTGATGAAGGGTGGGGAATTACTTGTCGAATATCCAAGTTTTAAGTTGCTTTCTGAATGCTAGGTGTTTCTGAGTGAGGCGAAGGTGAGTGGGAAGGGAGTTCCAGGTTTTAGCTGCCAGGTAGGAGAAGGATCTACCTCCCATGGTGATTTTGTTGATGCGAGGTACAATAGCAAGGGCTTGGTTGGAGGATCGTAGCTGGCAGGAGGGGGTGTAGAAGGAAAGTCATGTGTTGAGGCATTCGGGTCCAAGTTCGTATAGTGCTTTGTGTGCGTGGGTTAGGAGGCGGAAAGTAATCCTCTTGTTGACGGGGAGCCAGTGGAGGTTTTTCAGGTGAACAGAGATGTGGTCTTTACGCGGGATGTCTAGTATGAGTCTGGCTGAGGCGTTTTGGATGCGTTGGAGTTTTTTCTGGAGTTTTGCGGTGGTACCGGCGTATAGGGTGTTTCCGTAGTCCAGGCGGCTCGTGACCAATGCGTGGGTGACCGTTTTTCTAGTTTCGGTGGGGATCCAGCGAAATGTTTTTTTGAGCATGCGAAGAATGTTGAAGCAGGATGATGAAACGGCGTTGACTTGTCTGTTCATAGAGAGTGAGGAGTCCAGGATGACGCCCAGGTTCCGTGCGTGGTCCGTCGGGATGGGTGCTTTTCCAAGGGCCTCTGGCCACCAAGAGTCATCCCAGGCGGAGGGGGAGGTACCTAAGATAAGGACTTCTGTTTTATCTGAGTTCAGTTTCAGACGGCTGTGCTTCATCCACTCGGCTACTTCTTTCATTCCTTCATGTAGGTTGGTTTTGGCAGTGTTGGGGTCTTTGGTGAGTGATAGGATCAGTTGAGTGTCATCAGCATAGGAGATGATGTTGAGGTTGTGTTGGCGTGTGATGGTCGCGAGGGGGCTCATGTATACGTTGAAGAGGGTGGGGCTGAGTGAGGATCCTTGTGGTACACCGCAGATGACTTCAGTGGCCTCAGATTTGAATGGTGGGAGGCGGACTCTCTGGGTTCTTCCGGTGAGGAACGAGGTGATCCATTCCAGTGCTTTTCCTTGGATTCCGATGTTTCTGAGGCGCTGTAATAGGGTGCTATGACAGACTGTGTTGAAGGCTGCGGAGAGGTCGAGGAGGATGAGGGCTACTGTGTCTCCATTGTCCAGTAGAGTTCGAATGTCGTCTGTTGTGCGATGAGGGCGGTCTCAGTGCTGTGTTTGGCTCGGAAGCCGGACTGTGAGGAGTCGAGGGATTTGTTGGTTTCGAGGAAGGCGGCGAGCTGGTTGTTGACAGGTTTCTCGATGACTTTGGCCGGGAATGTAAGGAGAGAGATGGGGCGGTAGTTTTTGAGTTCGGTGGGGTCAGCTGTGGGTTTTTTCAGAAGGGCGCTGAGTTCTGCATGTTTCCAGCTTTCCGGGAAGGTGGCGGAGGTAAGGGAGCAGTTGATGACGTCTCGGAGGTGTGGTGCTATGATGGAGTCTGCTTTGTTGAAAATGTGGTGAGGGCATGGGTCTGTGGGGGATCCTGAGTGGATGGAGTTCATCAGGCGGATGGTATCCTCAGTGGAGATTGGGTTCCAGTCAAGAAGGATGTTCAAGGGGGGTGAAGGTCCTGCAGAAGGTTGGGTGGGTTGGTTTCCGGGTCGGTTATCGAAGCTGTTGTGGATGTCTGCGATTTTGTTGTGGAAGAACGAAGCTAGGGAGTCGCAGAGGGCTTGAGAGGGGGTGATGTCGTTGGAGTTGGCTGAGGGGTTGGTAAATTCTTTGACGATGTTGAATAATTCCTTGCTGTTGTGGGCGTTGTTATCTAGTCGGTCTTTGAATGCAGCTTTCTTGGCAGATCGGATTAGTTGGTGGTGTATGCGGGTGGCGTTTTTGAAGGCGTCCCTGGTGCTGGTGTTTGGGTCTTTTTTCCAGGCCTTCTCGAGGGAGCGACAGAGTTTCTTAGATTTCTTGAGATCATCGTTGAACCAGGAGGCGGTTTTGCTGCCTGGTTTGGTTTGGCGTTTTTTCAACGGTGCCAAGATGTCGGCGCTGTTGGATAGCCATTGGGTGAGGTTAATGGCTGCTTGGTCGGGGTTTGAGGAGTGGGCAGGGGCGTTTTAGAGAAGCGATGAGGAGATCTGGTCAATGGTGATTTTGTTCCAGTTTCTTCGCAGAGTAGGTTGAGGATGGTTTTGAGTTGTGGTTTTATTGTAGCTGAAGTGAACGCAGCTGTGGTCCGTCCAATGTAGAGTTGTGGTGTGACTGAAGGAGACATGTTTGCTGGAGGTGAAGATAGGGTCGAGTATGACCTGCGATGTGGGTGGGGGTAGTGACAAGTTGTTTGAGTCCGAGGTTGGCGAGATTATCCAGGAGGGTGGTGGCGTTGCTGTCATTGCTCTTATCCAGGTGAAAATTGAGGTCTCCCAATAGAATCTATTCCTCGGAGGGGAGGGCTTGTGGGGTGATAAAGTCAGTGATGTCGTCATTGAATTGTGCACGGGGTCCCTGAGGCCGGTAGAGGAGGGTGCCTCTGAGTGTGGTCTTGGGGTCGGTGTGGATTTGGAAGTGAAGGTGTTCGGCGCTGGCAAGGTTGACGTCAGAGCTGGTAGAGATGCGGATGGAATTCTTATGGACAATAGCGATGCCTCCTCCGGTTTGGTCGGTGCGGTCCTTACAGATGATCTTGTAGCCATCCGGGACGGCAATGGTGATGTCTGGAGCTGATGAGGCCTTCATCCATGTTTCTGTTAGGAAGGCGACGTCCGGAGAGATGGTGTCTAGTAGATTCCAGAGGTCGATGGCGTGCCTGTGGACCGAACGGGTGTTGAGCAGGATGCATTGTAGGTGGTTGGTGCCAGATATCTGTTGTGTGTTCGTGGGTGAGGAGTTGTTCTTGGTGTCGTCGAACTTGCAGGAGTTGCAAGAGAAGGGTCCATGGGTGTGTCCAGGAGCGGCTTGGACGCAGATTGGGAGACGGCCGGGGTTTAGGGCTAAGAGGGTGGTGGCGTCGTATGTAATGCGGGAGGGGTGGGTGGTACGGGGGCCAGGGGGTCTGGCGCTGGGCGCGGTCCAGGCGCGGACGGGCGTAGACGGGCTTACCTTTGGCGCACCTTCGGCGCGGCCGCAGCGCGTGGACGCTGCACGTTGGGACATCTGTCTAACATGGAAAGTGGGGTGGGCGGAGCGTGGGAGGGGCAGCAGATGGGAGGCAGTAGCGGGGAGGAGGGGCGGCCCAGGGAGCACCAACACAAACAAAATGGAGGGTCAAAGTGAAAGTGAGGCAGGGGCAGCAAATGGAATCAAAGCGCCTACAGTAAAGCCAAAGCGCCAGCAAGCACAGAGAGCCACTGCAAATGTCGCGCTGCAATGCAGAGCGGAGCGAGCAGCGCCAAAGGCTAATCCAGGTCAGTTTAAAGCTCTCAAAAACGAGCTAGGATGTAATGCACACACAGCGCTATCACAGAACACACACAGCGCTATACAGAGCGAGCTACAATGTAATGGAAACACAGCGCTATCACAGAACACACACAGCGCAATACAAAACGAGCTACAATGTAATGGAAACACAGTGCTAACACAGAACACACACAGCGCTAACAACGATACCCAAATGCGATCAGTAGCAGCCTCAAAGCGTGGGACCAGGGAGTGAGGGAGGGAGCGACCGTTCTGGAGCAAGTCCGGGCGGTCACAGTTGGTCAGAGGAGGTGGAGAGCCCTCTATTCATGTGTGGGAGGGGCAGCAGCTGGGAGGCGGTAGCGGGGAGGAGGGGCGGCCCAGGGAGCACCAACACAAACAAAATGGAGGGTCAAAGTGAAAGTGAGGCAGGGGCAGCAAATGGAATCAAAGCGCCTACAGTAAAGCCAAAGCGCCAGCAAGCACAGAGAGCCACAGCAAATGTCGCGCTGCAATGCAGAGCGGAGCGTGCAGCGCCAAAGGCTAATCCAGGTCAGTTTAAAGCTCTCCAAAACGAGCTAGGATGTAATGCACACACAGCGCTATCACAGAACACACACAGTAGAGAACAAAGGAAAACTGATCAGGCTAAAGTATTACTGTTGACCATTCCGAGCACTGTGGTTACTCAGCCTACAGTGATGCAGTATATCAAAAGACTACAATCCACACATAAACAGGTTAAAGCCAATCTGAAGAGGGCCAAACAAACCTATGAGAGATGGGAAGACAGGCACCCACAAGAGGAACCGTGCTATCAGCTGTGTGTTAGAGTGTGGTTGTCCACAAAGAATGTCCGATTCAAAATTCGTAGTATATTCCACCCTAAATTCATAGGCCCGTATACGGTACTGCGCAAAATCAACCCATTTGCATATAGGCTCAGGCTTCCTGCATCGCTGCGGATAAATCCTGTAATCCATTTCAGCTTATTGAAACCAGCGAGGGGGACCAGTCGCAAAGCAGCTCCTCCAGTGCTTCGGGGCCGGCTGTTGGAGTATGAGGTGCGTCGGCTTCTGGATTCCAAGTACCATCAGGGACAACTGTGGTACCTCATCTCCTGGAAGGGATATTCCACTGAAGATGATTCATGGGAACCAAGCAGCAATGTCCATACTCCTGTGTGGTTTGCTGTTTTCACACCTGTTACCCTGGCAAGCAGGGTCGTAGGAGGCGCATGGGAGGAGGAGGTACTGTCAGGGTCTGACCCTTGCGCCTGACGTATTCAGTTGTGTGAGATGAGCCATAAACTACAGTTCCCAGAATGCCAAGGGAGGAGGGTCCTCCCAGTATTTCAGGCGGAGAAACACGTTGGTTGGCATGCGTAAATTCCTATGGTGAGGAACTGTGTTTCCTTGCGGCTACATGATCCGATGTCCTTCTGCTATGAAGGAAGAATGATTCCTTCAGGTTTCCTTCTTGCGGCTGTTTGCTGGTTAGCAGGGCGTGCCATTTTTCATCCGGTATTCCGACTCGCGGTGGTTCTCTAAACCAAAGTCAGGAGGAGAGATTTCCGCTTCTTGCACCTGAAGAGACGTTCTCGGCGTGCTCCAACAGCTGTAGGAGTCCTGAAGCTGCACGGGCTCATGTGGCTGTTCTAGTGTGGGAAACACAGCGCTGCACATGACAAAAAATTCCAGAGCGACGCTGCCTGAGAAGGTATCTTGGCAGGCTCTCTCTCTAGGATCTACCATTGACTTTGGATTTGTCTCATCTAGTGTTTGATAGGAAAATGCTGGGGTGTCATTTGTTTGTTTTCCTTTCATTATTTGCACCCAGGAACCTTGTACTCATTCGTGCTATTTTATGTAAGTCTTTAGACAGCTCATTGATGTATGATCTCGAGAAATAACTTTATTGACTGTAGCTTGGCATCAATATATCTTATTCTCAAGAAAGCTCCTGGGAGCAAAGAACAGAACTTTGACTAAGGGCTCCGTACTACCTCCCTTTTAGACTGGAGTCTCTTCCTTCTGCCTATTTATTTGCTCTTGGTTTCCTTTTGAGAGGAAAGACAAACCTTAGGGTATGTGTGAGTAGGGGAGGCGGCTTAAGGAGTGAAAGAGGGATGTTTGTGGTATTTACCAGGGTGTTCTATGTTGTAGGTATATCCTCCTCAAGTGTGAGAAGTATCATCACTGAATAGCGAGTTGAATAGCGGAACATAGCGGCTAGTGGAACTTGGTTGACAGGTAAAAGTCTGCTTATTGAGATCATATGAGAGTAGCTAGGAAGCTGAACTGTATTAATCATTATGTTTTATGTTTTCAGGTATCTTTTTATTTGCGTGTTTGTACCGCGCTAGGATCACTTCCCGAAGGAGTATCTCCGCGCCTTTGGCAGCCAAAAAAGCAACTAGCGGACCCTAACCATAAACATAAGTCAATTTTGAAAAAGGAATGTCTTTAATTGCTTCCTAAAAGGAAGGTGGTCCTTGCACTGTTTTCCCCGTTGTACCTAACCAAATTCCTTTCTCACACTAGATCACCTCAATACTCTGTACGTTATGTGTTAGAGTTGAGGAAGTCGAGAGGTGGACCACTTTGAGCATTGCCTGGATTCTGAGGAATTCCTGTGGTCGCAACACTATGCACTACCTGTCTGTTTGTATGTTTTTATGATATATGATGCCATTTTTAAAATGTACAGACACATGCATGCATGCTTACTGGAATATTGTGAGACTTTTAACAGATAGATTGAAAAGGTTGCTGCTTTGTATTTGCTTAGGCCCAAGCATCTGAGTAGTTGGTGAATAGTGAAGGTGCCGCCCATGAGTGACGTTTAAAATATGTTGGCAGAGGGATTAGTAATTAGGTTACCTAGTATTGGTCGATTGAGATGTACACTTCAAGAATGCTGCAGGATTTTAAGTGTCTCTTTAAAATGAGAAGTGTAGTCTGTCAAGTTTAAGTGACTTTTTAGTCTGATGACTGAGGTATGTGTCTGTGTGCTCATGTATTCTATCATGTGTTTTGTTGAAGAGATGGTAGAGGTGTAAAACTCTGGTACCCCTGTATCTGTATATTTCTTTTACATATGATGGTATGTTATGTAAAACAATTCCTTCAGGCACTACCCATTTAGTCATCTATTTTTCAAGCACTTCCAGTAGCAATCTATTTGCATGTTTCTTTGATATATGATGCCACTTTTAAAAGGTGCAGACACATGCATGCATACCGAAATGAGTAAGTGCCTTCTGTGAATGCCATAATGAGTAAGTGCCTTCTGTGAATACCAAAATGGTAGTAAGTTTAGTTTTTTGTCTTAAGTTAGTCCTGTGATTCGGGCCCAGATTGTTCTTAACGATAAGGTTAAGATGACAGATAGTCGGGTGGTGGAAAAGGCCATATATCTTGGTGTTAGTTTGCTTTCAGGTTAGACAATGTGGTCAGGGATAGTATAGAGCCACTTATGGACATAGCCAACACACTTGTTAGGTTAAATTCTCTACATCTATCTATAGGCTGCAGATGTAAAATAATAAAAATGCTTTTATCCTGAAAATTCTATACTTTAGGACCATCTGACTGGAATTCTCTCCTCAATGATTTAAAATAATGGAAAAATTATTATCCTGGATCCTATGGGCCTACTCAAGACCTCGACGTGCCCTAAGGGTTCTCCCCCTACCAAGGGAGAGGGGGGGATTGGCTTTCCCAAAATTGTAACTATATTATTGGGCTACTATGTTGATTTATAGCTGAGAGCTGGTACGAGAGAATCCCGATAAAATATGAACGGTTATGGCTCGACTCTATTTGAACTTATGATGGGAAAGAGGTCGGCGGATGTCTTTAGCGACAATTAAATGTCAGTTATTATGAAAAAGTTCACCTTAAGACCCTTCTTAGTATCTCTAAGATTTGGAGTCCTGTACGTAGAGTACTGGGAATTGGTAGACTATCCTTCTATACAACCATGAATAATAATCACAACTTAATAGATCGTTTTAGAGCTCACTATATGGAAAAGTGGATAAGGGTAGGAATTGAACAGATTGGATGCTTTTTGTCCTTTGATGAGATGGAAAAATAACTTAATCTTAAGTAAAGGGATTTTTTTATGTTTTTCCAAGTGAGGGATTTCCTTTTACAGAAAGCAGGCAGAAAGGCTAGGTTTGAGAGATTGGAAATAATTGAAAGAAGGCAAATCAATCTATTGGTGTAATTTATTCTTAACTTAGCCATGCCCAAAGATATGGATAACTGTCTAGAAAATGGCAGATGAAAGTGGGGATTAAAAATAATACATTTATGTATGCATATGAGCTGTCACAATCTATTCTAATGCCCACTAGGCTACAAGCACAGTTCTACAAGACCTGCTTTTTCGTTTATTACACTCCTGACAAGACAGGAAAATGGGGGGTAGGAAAGGAAACAGCGTGCCCATGGTGTGCCCTTTTTAGCGCAGACATTATCCATATTTTTGTGTATTGTAATGTTTTGCAAAATCTAATTAAGGATATATCAAACTTTTTTCCTCAGGTTTTAAAAACAGAAGTAACGTTATTTAATTATGTAATTTTCTTGATATTGGAGCTAGAGTTGATGGGGAATGGACATGAACTGATTTTTATCTCAATTGCGATTTTAAGGTTGTGTATCACTTCTTCCTAGCTGGATTCTAGACCGCCAGTATTCCAACAGTTAGCAGAGTATAGTAAGAAATTGCCACATATAAGTGGAAAGGGAGCCATTCACATTGGAAAGGCATGAGGATATGGGACCCCTTAATGAGTGGATTCAAGGCCAAGGCAGATTAGGATAAATGTCATTGCTGCTATTTCTTTGTTGTCTTTGTTCGAAGCAGGGCCTTATGGTCTAACAATGAAGTTTGTACTTGTCACTTTAGGATTTTGATAACATGATCTTTGATTTGTATTAATGTGGGTTGTACTGTATTGATTCTTTGATTGGGCTATGTATGTATATAATTATGAAATGATGTGATGTATCTGATTATTTATGTTTGATGAATTGAAGATTTTACCAGTCTGAGGGGGTGGGAGGAAGAGGAGGAGGTTGGGGGTGATGGAATAAAATGAATAAAGATTATTTAAATTAAAAAAAAGAAAAAGGCAAGCATTACAACATGAATAATCTGTGCTGTCTCATTGATTAAATAAATGCATTTATCTGAATGGGAAATACAGTACTTCTGAACATGTACCCCTGTGGCTGCCAAGGTTCTTTATTGAAGGCTCATGGTCTACCTGCAGTCCTCTTCTGCTGTCTTTGGAATTGGGCATCTCTTTGTTAGAAGGGAAGCTCTGGGTACCTGTATTTCTATCCCTGACCAAGAGCCCACTCTTTTCTCCGCTCAGAGCCATGTGGCTCAAATGCGTAGCCTCCTCACTTTGAGGACTTCACCCTCAGCCTGGTAGGGAGCTTATTGTGCACAGGGGGGCATACAAGTAGGGGGTGCCCCTGTGTAGGAGGATAGAAGCAGAATGACATATCTGAGATCTACAGTCAATCCTACAGTGGCAAAGAGCACCACTCCAACGTACGGCGCTATACACTTCAATGTAAGGTGCCATGTATCTGCACAACCACTTCCCCTGCACACATTGGATGGTAGTATGGGCAGGCCACCTACCCCACTGGACAGCCCCCTACCCCTCCAGGTGGTATCCTTTACAGCTCTCTATCTCACACTTTTCATATTATGGTAGAATATCCTGGATAGCTCTCTTCCTTTCCACTGTCTCATGCAGTCCAACTCTTGTGACTCCACCGTTTTCAACTGCCACAGTTCCATCACTAGGTAGATTTAAATACTTCCAAATGTTGATGTAACTTTTTTATGTTAAAGCCTAGCATTTTCACACAACTTCTGCAATGTACCTATTTGAAGAAATATTTAGAAAGCTCCGCTCATACTAGCTTTATTAGAGCCAATCCAGACCCCTGGCTCAACACTCCCTGTTAATTTGGTGGTTCAACAACCTATAGAAATAGGCACTCACTACTTCCCTGTGGGAATTTCATCATTGGCGCACCACGCAAAACTTCTTAACCTTAGTGTGCTTACTACAGCACGTCCCTAGAGAAATCCATATATCTTTCAATGTAATTGATAATTTACTTTGGGAGTTGTAGTCTGTGTTTGATTTAAGTCAACCAATTGCCTGACACTCTTGCTAAGAACAAGCCACAAAAAAAGGACATTTTTGGGAAATGGGGTTTACAGCACAATTGCACTTATCCTGTATAATGCCTTATTTAGAGTGGTTGCAAACAAAACAGGTGATGGACAGAATGTGGATCAATGTCACACATTCACCCCAGTCCAAAGATCTGGGCCCAAATCCATCGTTTTTTTGCACTCCACACCACCCTGGGTTAGACAATGGCGATATGCAATTCAGCTCTGACCCTGTGCCCCATGGGACCAGTCCAGTCCGAACTACAAAAGCCATGTCCTTCCCAGAACGGAATCAAGCGTCCGAGGACCAGACCGGTTTCAAGGTAACACCTCTCATCAGCCCTGCTAGCTTGACTCCAGTGGTGTGGAGTGCCTGGGACCCACGTCTGAGCATCCCCAGCGCACTTATGGCGGTAATTGCAAACAAAACAGGTGATGGACAGAATGTGGATCAATGTCACACATTCACCCCAGTCCAAAGATCTGGGCCCAAATCTATCGTTTTTTTGCACTCCACACCACCCTGGGTTAGACAATGGCGATATGCAATTCAGCTCTGACCCTGTGCCCCATGGGAACAGTCCAGTCCGAACTACAAAAGCCATGTCCTTCCCAGAACGGAATCAAGCATTAGAGGACCGGACCGGTTTCGAGGTAACACCTCTCATCAGCCCGGCTAGCTTGACTCCAGTGGTGTGGAGTGCCTGGGACCCACGTCTGAGCATCCCCAGCGCACTTATGGCGGTAATTGCAAACAAAACAGGTGATGGACAGAATGTGGATCAATGTCACACATTCACCCCAGTCCAAAGATCTGGGCCCAAATCCATCGTTTTTTTGCACTCCACACCACCCTGGGTTAGACAATGGCGATATGCAATTCAGCTCTGACCCTGTGCCCCATGGGAACAGTCCAGTCCGAACTACAAAAGCCATGTCCTTCCCAGAACGGAATCAAGCATCCGAGGACCGGACCGGTTTCGAGGTAACACCTCTCATCAGCCCGGCTAGCTTGACTCCAGTGGTGTGGAATGCCTGGGACCCACGTCTGAGCATCCCCAGCGCACTTATGGCGGTAATTGCAAACAAAACAGGTGATGGACAGAATGTGGATCAATGTCACACATTCACCCCAGTCCAAAGATCTGGGCCCAAATCCATCGTTTTTTTGCACTCCACACCACCCTGGGTTAGACAATGGCGATATGCAATTCAGCTCTGACCCTGTGCCCCATGGGAACAGTCCAGTCCGAACTACAAAAGCCATGTCCTTCCCAGAACGGAATCAAGCATCCGAGGACCGGACCGGTTTCGAGGTAACACCTCTCATCAGCCCGGCTAGCTTGATTTCAGTGGTGTGGAGTGCCTGGGACCCACGTCTGAGCATCCCCAGCGCACTTATGGCGGTAATTGCAAACAAAACAGGCGATGGACAGAATGTGGATCAATGTCACACATTCACCCCAGTCCAAAGATCTGGGCCCAAATCCATCATTTTTTTGCACTCCACACCACCCTGGGTTAGACAATGGCGATATGCAATTCAGCTCTGACCCTGTGCCCCATGGGAACAGTCCAGTCCGAACTACAAAAGCCATGTCCTTCCCAGAACGGAATCAAGCATCCGAGGACCGGACCGGTTTCGAGGTAACACCTCTCATCAGCCCGGCTAGCTTGACTCCAGTGGTGTGGAGTGCCTGGGACCCACGTCTGAGCATCCCCAGCGCACTTATGGCGGTAATTGCAAACAAAACAGGTGATGGACAGAATGTGGATCAATGTCACACATTCACCCCAGTCCAAAGATCTGGGCCCAAATCCAACGTTTTTTTGCACTCCACACCACCCTGGGTTAGACAATGGCGATATGCAATTCAGCTCTGACCCTGTGCCCCATGGGAACAGTCCAGTCCGAACTACAAAAGCCATGTCCTTCCCAGAACGGAATCAAGCATCCGAGGACCGGACCGGTTTCGAGGTAACACCTCTCATCAGCCCGGCTAGCTTGACTCCAGTGGTGTGGAGTGCCTGGGACCCACGTCTGAGCATCCCCAGCGCACTTATGGCGGTAATTGCAAACAAAACAGGTGATGGACAGAATGTGGATCAATGACACACATTCACCCCAGTCCAAAGATCTGGGCCCAAATCCATCGTTTTTTTGCACTCCACACCACCCTGGGTTAGACAATGGCGATATGCAATTCAGCTCTGACCCTGTGCCCCATGGGAACAGTCCAGTCCGAACTACAAAAGCCATGTCCTTCCCAGAACGGAATCAAGCATCCGAGGACCGGACCGGTTTCGAGGTAACACCTCTCATCAGCCCGGCTAGCTTGACTCCAGTGGTGTGGAGTGCCTGGGACCCACTTCTGAGCATCCCCAGCGCACTTATGGCGGTAATTGCAAACAAAACAGGTGATGGACAGAATGTGGATCAATGTCACACATTCACCCCAGTCCAAAGATCTGGGCCCAAATCCATCGTTTTTTTGCACTCCACACCACCCTGGGTTAGACAATGGCGATATGCAATTCAGCTCTGACCCTGTGCCCCATGGGAACAGTCCAGTCCGAACTAAAAAAGCCATGTCCTTTCCAGAACGGAAACAAGCGATCCGAGGACCGGACCGGTTTCAAGGTAACACCTCTCATCAGCCCGGCTAGCTTGACTCCAGTGGTGTGGAGTGCCTGGGACCCACGTCTGAGCATCCCCAGCGCACTTATGGCGGTAATTGCAAACAAACAAGGTGATGGACAGAATGTGGATCAATGTCACACATTCACCCCAGTCCAAAGATCTGGGCCCAAATCCATCGTTTTTTTGCACTCCACACCACCCTGGGTTAGACAATGGCGATATGCAATTCAGCTTTGACCCTGTGCCCCATGGGAACAGTCCAGTCCAAACTACAAAAGCCATGTCCTTCCCAGAACGGAATGAAGCATCCGAGGACCGGACCGGTTTCGAGGTGACACCTCTCATCAGCCCGGCTAGCTTGACTCCAGTGGTGTGGAGTGCCTGGGACCCACGTATGAGCATCCCCAGCACACTTATGGCGGTAATTGCAAACAATACAGGTGATGGATAGAATGTGGATCAATGTCACACATTCACCCCAGTCCAAAGATCTGGGCCCAAATCCATCGTTTTTTTGCACTCCACACCACCCTGGGTTAGACAATGGCGATATGCAATTCAGCTCTGACCCTGTGCCCCATGGGAACAGTCCAGTCCGAACTACAAAAGCCATGTCCTTCCCAGAACGGAATCAAGCATCCGAGGACCGGACCGGTTTCGAGGTAACACCTCTCATCAGCCCGGCTAGCTTGATTTCAGTGGTGTGGAGTGCCTGGGACCCACGTCTGAGCATCCCCAGCGCACTTATGGCGGTAATTGCAAACAAAACAGGTGATGGACAGAATGTGGATCAATGTCACACATTCACCCCAGTCCAAAGATCTGGCCCCAAATCCATCATTTTTTTGCACTCCACACCACCCTGGGTTAGACAATGGCGATATGCAATTCAGCTCTGACCCTGTGCCCCATGGGAACAGTCCAGTCCGAACTACAAAAGCCATGTCCTTCCCAGAACGGAATCAAGCATCCGAGGACCGGACCGGTTTCGAGGTAACACCTCTCATCAGCCCGGCTAGCTTGACTCCAGTGGTGTGGAGTGCCTGGGACCCACGTCTGAGCATCCCCAGCGCACTTATGGCGGTAATTGCAAACAAAACAGGTGATGGACAGAATGTGGATCAATGTCACACATTCACCCCAGTCCAAAGATCTGGGCCCAAATCCATCGTTTTTTTCACTCCACACTACCCTGGGTTAGACAATGGCGATATGCAATTCAGCTCTGACCCTGTGCCCCATAGGAACAGTCCAGTCCGAACTACAAAAGCCATGTCCTTCCCAGAACGGAATCAAGCATCCGAGGACCGGACCGGTTTCGAGGTAACACCTCTCATCAGCCCGGCTAGCTTGACTCCAGTGGTGTGGAGTGCCTGGGACCCACGTCTGAGCATCCCCAGCGCACTTATGGCGGTAATTGCAAACAAAACAGGTGATGGACAGAATGTGGATCAATGTCACACATTCACCCCAGTCCAAAGATCTGGGCCCAAATCCATCGTTTTTTTGCACTCCACACCACCCTGGGTTAGACAATGGCGATATGCAATTCAGCTCTGACCCTGTGCCCCATGGGAACAGTCCAGTCTGAACTACAAAAGCCATGTCCTTCCCAGAACGGAATCAAGCATCCGAGGACCGGACCGGTTTCGAGGTAACACCTCTCATCAGCCCGGCTAGCTTGACTCCAGTGGTGTGGAGTGCCTGGGACCCACGTCTGAGCATCCCCAGCGCACTTATGGCGGTAATTGCAAACAAAACAGGTGATGGACAGAATGTGGATCAATGTCACACATTCACCCCAGTCCAAAGATCTGGGCCCAAATCCATCGTTTTTTTGCACTCCACACCACCCTGGGTTAGACAATGGCGATATGCAATTCAGCTCTGACCCTGTGCCCCATGGGAACAGTCCAGTCCGAACTACAAAAGCCATGTCCTTCCCAGAACGGAATCAAGCATCCGAGGACCGGACCGGTTTCGAGGTAACACCTCTCATCAGCCCGGCTAGCTTGATTTCAGTGGTGTGGAGTGCCTGGGACCCACGTCTGAGCATCCCCAGCGCACTTATGGCGGTAATTGCAAACAAAACAGGTGATGGACAGAATGTGGATCAATGTCACACATTCACCCCAGTCCAAAGATCTGGGCCCAAATCCATCATTTTTTTGCACTCCACACCACCCTGGGTTAGACAATGGCGATATGCAATTCAGCTCTGACCCTGTGCCCCATGGGAACAGTCCAGTCCGAACTACAAAAGCCATGTCCTTCCCAGAACGGAATCAAGCATCCGAGGACCGGACCGGTTTCGAGGTAACACCTCTCATCAGCCCGGCTAGCTTGACTCCAGTGGTGTGGAGTGCCTGGGACCCACGTCTGAGCATCCCCAGCGCACTTATGGCGGTAATTGCAAACAAAACAGGTGATGGACAGAATGTGGATCAATGTCACACATTCACCCCAGTCCAAAGATCTGGGCCCAAATCCATCGTTTTTTTGCACTCCACACCACCCTGGGTTAGACAATGGCGATATGCAATTCAGCTCTGACCCTGTGCCCCATGGGAACAGTCCAGTCCGAACTACAAAAGCCATGTCCTTCCCAGAACGGAATCAAGCATCCGAGGACCGGACCGGTTTCGAGGTAACACCTCTCATCAGCCCGGCTAGCTTGACTCCAGTGGTGTGGAGTGCCTGGGACCCACGTCTGAGCATCCCCAGCGCACTTATGGCGGTAATTGCAAACAAAACAGGTGATGGACAGAATGTGGATCAATGACACACATTCACCCCAGTCCAAAGATCTGGGCCCAAATCCATCGTTTTTTTGCACTCCACACCACCCTGGGTTAGACAATGGCGATATGCAATTCAGCTCTGACCCTGTGCCCCATGGGAACAGTCCAGTCCGAACTACAAAAGCCATGTCCTTCCCAGAACGGAATCAAGCATCCGAGGACCGGACCGGTTTCGAGGTAACACCTCTCATCAGCCCGGCTAGCTTGACTCCAGTGGTGTGGAGTGCCTGGGACCCACTTCTGAGCATCCCCAGCGCACTTATGGCGGTAATTGCAAACAAAACAGGTGATGGACAGAATGTGGATCAATGTCACACATTCACCCCAGTCCAAAGATCTGGGCCCAAATCCATCGTTTTTTTGCACTCCACACCACCCTGGGTTAGACAATGGCGATATGCAATTCAGCTCTGACCCTGTGCCCCATGGGAACAGTCCAGTCCGAACTAAAAAAGCCATGTCCTTTCCAGAACGGAAACAAGCGATCCGAGGACCGGACCGGTTTCAAGGTAACACCTCTTATCAGCCCGGCTAGCTTGACTCCAGTGGTGTGGAGTGCCTGGGACCCACGTCTGAGCATCCCCAGCGCACTTATGGCGGTAATTGCAAACAAACAAGGTGATGGACAGAATGTGGATCAATGTCACACATTCACCCCAGTCCAAAGATCTGGGCCCAAATCCATCGTTTTTTTGCACTCCACACCACCCTGGGTTAGACAATGGCGATATGCAATTCAGCTTTGACCCTGTGCCCCATGGGAACAGTCCAGTCCAAACTACAAAAGCCATGTCCTTCCCAGAACGGAATGAAGCATCCGAGGACCGGACCGGTTTCGAGGTGACACCTCTCATCAGCCCGGCTAGCTTGACTCCAGTGGTGTGGAGTGCCTGGGACCCACGTATGAGCATCCCCAGCACACTTATGGCGGTAATTGCAAACAATACAGGTGATGGATAGAATGTGGATCAATGTCACACATTCACCCCAGTCCAAAGATCTGGGCCCAAATCCATCGTTTTTTTGCACTCCACACCACCCTGGGTTAGACAATGGCGATATGCAATTCAGCTCTGACCCTGTGCCCCATGGGAACAGTCCAGTCCGAACTACAAAAGCCATGTCCTTCCCAGAACGGAATCAAGCATCCGAGGACCGGACCGGTTTCGAGGTAACACCTCTCATCAGCCCGGCTAGCTTGATTTCAGTGGTGTGGAGTGCCTGGGACCCACGTCTGAGCATCCCCAGCGCACTTATGGCGGTAATTGCAAACAAAACAGGTGATGGACAGAATGTGGATCAATGTCACACATTCACCCCAGTCCAAAGATCTGGCCCCAAATCCATCATTTTTTTGCACTCCACACCACCCTGGGTTAGACAATGGCGATATGCAATTCAGCTCTGACCCTGTGCCCCATGGGAACAGTCCAGTCCGAACTACAAAAGCCATGTCCTTCCCAGAACGGAATCAAGCATCCGAGGACCGGACCGGTTTCGAGGTAACACCTCTCATCAGCCCGGCTAGCTTGACTCCAGTGGTGTGGAGTGCCTGGGACCCACGTCTGAGCATCCCCAGCGCACTTATGGCGGTAATTGCAAACAAAACAGGTGATGGACAGAATGTGGATCAATGTCACACATTCACCCCAGTCCAAAGATCTGGGCCCAAATCCATCGTTTTTTTCACTCCACACTACCCTGGGTTAGACAATGGCGATATGCAATTCAGCTCTGACCCTGTGCCCCATAGGAACAGTCCAGTCCGAACTACAAAAGCCATGTCCTTCCCAGAACGGAATCAAGCATCCGAGGACCGGACCGGTTTCGAGGTAACACCTCTCATCAGCCCGGCTAGCTTGACTCCAGTGGTGTGGAGTGCCTGGGACCCACGTCTGAGCATCCCCAGCGCACTTATGGCGGTAATTGCAAACAAAACAGGTGATGGACAGAATGTGGATCAATGTCACACATTCACCCCAGTCCAAAGATCTGGGCCCAAATCCATCGTTTTTTTGCACTCCACACCACCCTGGGTTAGACAATGGCGATATGCAATTCAGCTCTGACCCTGTGCCCCATGGGAACAGTCCAGTCCGAACTACAAAAGCCATGTCCTTCCCAGAACGGAATCAAGCATCCGAGGACCGGACCGGTTTCGAGGTAACACCTCTCATCAGCCCGGCTAGCTTGACTCCAGTGGTGTGGAGTGCCTGGGACCCACGTCTGAGCATCCCCAGCGCACTTATGGCGGTAATTGCAAACAAAACAGGTGATGGACAGAATGTGGATCAATGTCACACATTCACCCCAGTCCAAAGATCTGGGCCCAAATCCATCGTTTTTTTGCACTCCACACCACCCTGGGTTAGACAATGGCGATATGCAATTCAGCTCTGACCCTGTGCCCCATGGGAACAGTCCAGTCCGAACTACAAAAGCCATGTCCTTCCCAGAACGGAATCAAGCATCCGAGGACCGGACCGGTTTCGAGGTAACACCTCTCATCAGCCCGGCTAGCTTGACTCCAGTGGTGTGGAGTGCCTGGGACCCACTTCTGAACATCTCCAGCGCACTTATGGCGGTAATTGCAAACAAAACAGGTGATGGACAGAATGTGGATCAATATCACACATTCACCCCAGTCCAAAGATCTGGGCCCAAATCCATCGTTTTTTTGCACTCCACACCACCCTGGGTTAGACAATGGCGATATGCAATTCAGCTCTGACCCTGTGCCCCATGGGAACAGTCCAGTCCGAACTAAAAAAGCCATGTCCTTTCCAGAACGGAAACAAGCGATCCGAGGACCGGACCGGTTTCAAGGTAACACCTCTCATCAGCCCGGCTAGCTTGACTCCAGTGGTGTGGAGTGCCTGGGACCCACGTCTGAGCATCCCCAGCGCACTTATGGCGGTAATTGCAAACAAACAAGGTGATGGACAGAATGTGGATCAATGTCACACATTCACCCCAGTCCAAAGATCTGGGCCCAAATCCATCGTTTTTTTGCACTCCACACCACCCTGGGTTAGACAATGGCGATATGCAATTCAGCTTTGACCCTGTGCCCCATGGGAACAGTCCAGTCCAAACTACAAAAGCCATGTCCTTCCCAGAACGGAATGAAGCATCCGAGGACCGGACCGGTTTCGAGGTAACACCTCTCATCAGCCCGGCTAGCTTGACTCCAGTGGTGTGGAGTGCCTGGGACCCACGTCTGAGCATCCCCAGCGCACTTAGGGCGGAATTTGCAAACAAAAACAGGTGATGGACCGAATGTGGATCAATGTCACACATTCATCCCAGTCCAAATATCTTGGCCCAAATCCATCGTTTTTTTACACTCCACACCACCCTGTGTTGGACAATGGTGATATGCAAATCAGCTCTGACCCTGTGCCCCATGGGAACAGTCCAGTCCGAACTACAAAAGCCATGTCCTTCCCAGAACGGAATCAAGCATTCGAGGACCGGACCGGTTTCGAGGTAACACCTCTCATCAGCCCGGCTAGCTTGACTCCAGTGGTGTGGAGTGCCTGGGACTCACGTCTGAGCATCCCCAGCGCACTTAGGGCGGAATTTGCAAACAAAACAGGTGATGGACCGAATGAGGATCAATGTCACACATTCATCCCAGTCCAAAGATCTGGGCCCAAATCCATCGTTTTTTTACACTCCACACCACCCTGGATTAGACAATGGCGATATGCAAATCAGCTCTGACACTGTGCCCCATGGGAACAGTCCAGTCCGAACTACAAAAGCCATGTCCTTCCCAGAACGGAATCAAGCATCCAAGGACCGGACCGGTTTCGAGGTAACACCTCTCATCAGCCCGGCTAGCTTGACTCCAGTGGTGTGGAGTGCCTGGGACCCACGTCTGAGCATCCCCAGCACACTTAGGGCGGAATTTGCAAACAAAACAGGTGATGGACGAATGTGGATCAATGTCACACATTCATCCCAGTCCAAAGATCTGGGCCCAAATCCATTGTTTTGTTTGCAATTACCGCCATAAGTGCGCTGGGGATGCTCAGACGTGGGTCCCAGGCACTCCACACCACTGGAGTCAAGCTAGCCGGGCCGATGAGAGGTGTTACCTCGAAACCGGTCCGGTCCTCGGATGCTTGATTCCGTTCTGGGAAGGACATGGCTTTTGTAGTTCGGACTGGACTGTTCCCATGGGGCACAGGGTCAGAGCTGAATTGCATATCGCCATTGTCTAACCCAGGGTGGTGTGGAGTGCAAAAAAATGATGGATTTGGGCCCAGATCTTTGGACTGGGGTGAATGTGTGACATTGAGCCACATTCTGTCCTTCACCTGTTTTGTTTGCAATTACCGCCATAAGTGCACTGGGGATGCTCATACGTGGGTCCCAGGCACTCCACACCACTGGAGTCAAGCTAGCCGGGCTGATGAGAGGTGTTACCTCGAAACCGGTCCGGTCCTCGGATGCTTGATTCCGTTCTGGGAAGGACATGGCTTTGTAGTTCGGACTGGACTGTTCCCATGGGGCACAGGGTCAGAGCTGAATTGCATATCGCCATTGTCTAACCCAGGGTGGTGTGGAGTGCAAAAAAACGATGGATTTGGGCCCAGATCTTTGGACTGGGGTGAATGTGTGACATTGATCCGCATTCTGTCCATCACCTGTTTTGTTTGCAATTACCGCCATAAGTGCGCTGGGGATGCTCAGACGCGGGTCCCAGGCACTTCACACCACTGGAGTCAAGCTAGCCGGGCTGATGAGAGGTGTTACCTCGAAACCGGTCCGGTCCTCGGATGCTTGATTCCGTTCTGGGAAGGACATGGCTTTTGTAGTTTGGACTGGACTGTTCCCATGGGGCACAGGGTCAGAGCTGAATTGCATATCGCCATTGTCTAACCCAGGGTGGTGTGGAGTGCAAAAAAACTATGGATTTTAGCCCAGATCTTTGGACTGGGGTGAATGTGTGACATTGATCCACCTTCTGTCCATCACCTGTTTTGTTTGCAATTACCGCCATAAGTGCGCTGGGGATGCTCAGACGTGGGTCCCAGGCACTCCACACCACTGGAGTCAAGCTAGCCGGGCTGACGAGAGGTGTTACCTCGAAACCGGTCCGGTCCTCGGATGCTTGATTCCGTTCTGGGAAGGACAGGCTTTTGTAGTTTGGACTGGACTGTTCCCATGGGGCACACGGTCAGAGCTGAATTGCATATCGCCATTGTCTAACCCAGGGTGGTGTGGAGTGCAAAAAAACGATGGATTTGGGCCCAGATCTTTGGACTGGGGTGAATGTGTGACATTGATCCACATTCTGTCCATCACCTGTTTTGTTTGCAATTACCGCCATAAGTGCGCTGGGGATGCTCAGGCGTGGGTCCCAGGCACTCCACACCACTGGAGTCAAGCTAGCCGGGCTGATGAGAGGTGTTACCTTGAAACCGGTCCGGTCCTCGGATGCTTGATTCCGTTCTGGGAAGGACATGGCTTTTGTAGTTCGGACTGGACTGTTCCCATGGGGCACAGGGTCAGAGCTGAATTGCATATCGCCATTGTCTAACCCAGGGTGGTGTGGAGTGCAAAAAAACGATGGATTTGGGCCCAGATCTTTGGACTGGGGTGAATGTGTGACATTGATCCACATTCTGTTCATCACCTGTTTTGTTTGCAATTACCGCCATAAGTGCGCTGGGGATGCTCAGACGTGGGTCCCAGGCACTCCACACCACTGGAGTCAAGCTAGCCGGGCTGATGAGAGGTGTTACCTCGAAACCAGTCCGGTCCTCGGATGCTTGATTCCGTTCTGGGAAGGACATGGCTTTTGTAGTTCGGACTGGACTGTTCCCATGGGGCACAGGGTCAGAGCTGAATTGCATATCGCCATTGTCTAACCCAGGGTGGTGTGGAGTGCAAAAAAATGATGGATTTGGGCCCAGATCTTTGGACAGGGGTGAATGTGTGACATTGATCCACATTCTGTCCATCACCTGTTTTGTTTGCAATTACCGCCATAAGTGAGCTGGGGATGCTCAGACGTGGGTCCCAGGCACTCCACACCACTGGAGTCAAGCTAGCGGGGCTGATGAGAGGTGTTACCTCGAAACCGGTCCGGTCCTCGGATGCTTGATTCCGTTCTGGGAAGGACATGGCTTTTGTAGTTCGGACTGGACTGTTCCCATGGGGCACAGGGTCAGAGCTGAATTGCATATCGCCATTGTCTAACTCAGGGTGGTGTGGAGTGCAAAAAAACGATGGATTTGGGCCCAGATCTTTGGACTGGGGTGAATGTGTGACATTGATCCACATTCTGTCCATCACCTGTTTTGTTTGCAATTACCGCCATAAGTGCGCTGGGGATGCTCAGACGTGGGTCCCAGGCACTCCACACCACTGGAGTCAAGCTAGCCGGGCTGATGAGAGGTGTTACCTCGAAACCGGTCCGGTCCTCGGATGCTTGATTCCGTTCTGGGAAGGACATGGCTTTTGTAGTTCGGACTGGACTGTTCCCATGGGGCACAGGGTGGGAGCTGAATTGCATATTGCCATTGTCTAACCCAGGGTGGTGTGGAGTGCAAAAAAACGATGGATTTGGGCCCAGATCTTTGGACTGGGGTGAATGTGTGACATTGACCCACATTCTGTCCATCACCTGTTTTGTTTGCAATTACCGCCATAAGTGCGCTGGGGATGCTCAGACGTGGGTCCCAGGCACTCCACACCACTGGAGTCAAGCTAGCCGGGCTGATGAGAGGTGTTACCTCGAAACCGGTCCGGTCCTCGGATGCTTGATTCCGTTCTGGGAAGGACATGGCTTTTGTAGTTCGGACTGGACTGTTCCCATGGGGCACAGGGTCAGAGCTGAATTGCATATCGCCATTGTCTAACCCAGGGTGGTGTGGAGTGCAAAAAAACGATGGATTTGGGCCCAGATCTTTGGACTGGGGTGAATGTGTGACATTGATCCACATTCTGTCCATCACCTGTTTTGTTTGCAATTACCGCCATAAGTGCGCTGGGGATGCTCAGACGTGGGTCCCAGGCACTCCACACCACTGGAGTCAAGCTATCCGGGCTGATGAGAGGTGTTACCTCGAAACCGGTCCGGTCCTCGGATGCTTGATTCCATTCTGGGAAGGACATGGCTTTTGTAGTTCGGACTGGACTGTTCCCATGGGGCACAGGGTCAGAGCTGAATTGCATATCACCATTGTCTAACCCAGGGTGGTGTGGAGTGCAAAAAAACGATGGATTTGGGCCCAGATCTTTGGACTGGGGTGAATGTGTGACATTGATCCACATTCTGTCCATCACCTGTTTTGTTTGCAATTACCGCCATAAGTGCGCTGGGGATGCTCAGACGTGGGTCCCAGGCACTCCACACCACTGGAGTCAAGCTAGCCGGGCTGATGAGAGGTGTTACCTTGAAACCGGTCCTGTCCTCGGATGCTTGATTCCGTTCTGGGAAGGACATGGCTTTTGTAGTTCGGACTGGACTGTTCCCATGGGGCACAGGGTCAGAGCTGAATTGCATATCGCCATTGTCTAACCCAGGGTGGTGTGGAGTGCAAAAAAACGATGGATTTGGGCCCAGATCTTTGGACTGGGGTGAATGTGTGACATTGATCCACATTCTGTCCATCACCTGTTTTGTTTGCAATTACCGCCATAAGTGCGCTGGGGATGCTCAGACGTGGGTTCCAGGCACTCCACACCACTGGAGTCAAGCTAGCCGGGCTGATGAGAGGTGTTACCTCGAAACCGGTCCGGTCCTCGGATGCTTGATTCCGTTCTGGGAAGGACATGGCTTTTGTAGTTCGGACTGGACTGTTCCCATGGGGCACAGGGTCAGAGCTGAATTGCATATCGCCATTGTCTAACCCAGGGTGGTGTGGAGTGCAAAAAAACGATGGATTTGGGCCCAGATCTTTGGACTGGGGTGAATGTGTGACATTGATCCACATTCTGTCCATCACCTGTTTTGTTTGCAATTACCGCCATAAGTGCGCTGGGGATGCTCAGATGTGGGTCCCAGGCACTCCACACCACTGGAGTCAAGCTAGCCGGGCTGATGAGAGGTGTTAACTCGAAACCGGTCCGGTCCTCGGATGCTTAAATCCGTTCTGGGAAGGACATGGCTTTTGTAGTTCGGACTGGACTGTTCCCATGGGGCACAGGGTCAGAGCTGAATTGCATATCGCCATTGTCTAACCCAGGGTGGTGTGGAGTGCAAAAAAACAATGGATTTGGGCCCAGATCTTTGGACTGGGGTGAATGTGTGACATTGATCCACATTCTGTCCATCACCTGTTTTGTTTGCAATTACCGCCATAAGTGCGCTGGGGATGCTCAGACGTTGGTCCCAGGCACTCCACACCACTGGAGTCAAGCTAGCCGGGCTGATGAGAGGTGTTACCTCGAAACCGGTCCGGTCCTCGGATGCTTGATTCCGTTCTGGGAAGGACATGGCTTTTGTAGTTTGGACTGGACTGTTCCCATGGGGCACAGGGTCAGAGCTGAATTGCATATCGCCATTGTCTAACCCAGGGTGGTGTGGAGTGCAAAAAAACGATGGATTTGGGCCCAGATCTTTGGACTGGGGTGAATGTGTGACATTGATCCACATTCTGTCCATCACCTGTTTTGTTTGCAATTACCGCCATAAGTGCGCTGGGGATGCTCTGACGTGGGTCCCAGGCACTCCACACCACTGGAGTCAAGCTAGCCGGGCTGATGAGAGGTGTTACCTCGAAACCGGTCCGGTCCTCGGATGCTTGATTCCGTTCTGGGAAGGACATGGCTTTTGTAGTTCGGACTGGACTGTTCCCATGGGGCACAGGGTCGGAGCTGAATTGCATATCGCCATTGTCTAACCCAGGGTGGTGTGGAGTGCAAAAAAATGATGGATTTGGGCCCAGATCTCTGGACTGGGGTGAATGTGTGACATTGATCCACATTCTGTCCATCACCTGTTTTGTTTGCAATTACCGCCATAAGTGCGCTGGGGATGCTCAGACGTGGGTCCCAGGCACTCCACACCACTGGAGTCAAGCTAGCCGGGCTGATGAGAGGTGTTACCTCGAAACTGGTCCGGTCCTCGGATGCTTGATTCCGTTCTGGGAAGGACATGGCTTTTGTAGTTCGGACTGGACTGTTCCAATGGGGCACAGGGTCAGAGCTGAATTGCATATCGCCATTGTCTAACCCAGGGTGGTGTGGAGTGCAAAAAAACGATGGATTTGGGCCCAGATCTTTGGACTGGGGTGAATGTGTGACATTGATCCACATTCTGTCCATCACCTGTTTTGTTTGCAATTACCGCCATAAGTGCGCTGGGGATGCTCAGACGTGGGTCCCAGGCACTCCACACCACTGGAGTCAAGCTAGCCGGGCTGATGAGAGGTGTTACCTCGAAACCGGTCCGGTCCTCGGATGCTTGATTCCGTTCTGGGAAGGACATGGCTTTTGTAGTTTGGACTGGACTGTTCCCATGGGGCACAGGGTCAGAGCTGAATTGCATATCGCCATTGTCTAACCCAGGGTGGTGTGGAGTGCAAAAAAACGATGGATTTGGGCCCAGATCTTTGGACTGGGGTGAATGTGTGACATTGATCCACATTCTGTCCATCACCTGTTTTGTTTGCAATTACCGCCATAAGTGCGCTGGGGATGCTCAGACGTGGGTCCCAGGCACTCCACACCACTGGAGTCAAGCTAGCCGGGCTGATGAGAGGTGTTACCTCGAAACCGGTCCGGTCCTCGGATGCTTGATTCCGTTCTGGGAAGGACATGGCTTTTGTAGTTCGGACTGGACTGTTCCCATGGGGCACAGGGTCGGAGCTAAATTGCATATCGCCATTGTCTAACCCAGGGTGGTGTGGAGTGCAAAAAAATGATGGATTTGGGCCCAGATCTCTGGACTGGGGTGAATGTGTGACATTGATCCACATTCTGTCCATCACCTGTTTTGTTTGCAATTACCGCCATAAGTGCGCTGGGGATGCTCAGACATGGGACCCAGGCACTCCACACCACTGGAGTCAAGCTAGCCGGGCTGATGAGAGGTGTTACCTCGAAACTGGTCCGGTCCTCGGATGCTTGATTCCGTTCTGGGAAGGACATGGCTTTTGTAGTTCGGACTGGACTGTTCCCATGGGGCACAGGGTCAGAGCTGAATTGCATATCGCCATTGTCTAACCCAGGGTGGTGTGGAGTGCAAAAAAACGATGGATTTGGGCCCAGATCTTTGGACTGGGGTGAATGTGTGACATTGATCCACATTCTGTCCATCACCTGTTTTGTTTGCAATTACCGCCATAAGTGCACTGGGGATGCTCAGACGTGGGTCCCAGCCACTCCACACCACTGGAGTCAAGCTAGCTGGGCTGAAGAGAGGTGTTACCTCGAAACCGGTCCGGTCCTCAGATGCTTGATTCCGTTCTGGGAAGGACATGACTTTTGTAGTTCGGACTGGACTGTTCCCATGGGGCACAGGGTCAGAGCTGATTTGCATATCGCCATTGTCTAACCCAGGGTGGTGTGGAGTGTAAAAAAACGATGGATTTGGGCCCAGATCTTTGGACTGGGATGAATGTGTGACATTGATCCACATTCGGTCCATCACCTGTTTTGTTTGCTTATTTAGAGTGGTGACACGGATCGGAGATTCCTTTCCCTAGATCTCCTAAAACAAGAAACTTGTTCTAACAAACAATTTTTAACAATTGATCCAGCACACACGTAAGTATTACAAAAATCCGTTACACTACAGAGCCTTCAACACAAGTCTAAAATTATGCAATGAGTTGAGTAGCAGAGTCTTTAGGTGTATTTTGGAAGATTAAATCTTTATTCATTTCTTCTATGCAGTAGCCAACGTGTTTCGTCCTCCACGGACTTCTTCAGGGCTACAAACAATATATAAACACATATACACATGATTAAAATATGTACAAAAGAGTGTAATACAAAAACATTACCATTAACTTTCACATTACAATCACTAGTTACACATTAAAAATAGGGAACCACAACCTCAATCTTGTTGGTGGTTGGTAAGATTGTTATATACCAAACCCTGTTGAGTTCCAATTATTTAAATAACTTATATCTACACAATATTTACACAACTATTTACAGATATCTCAAAAAACATTTATCAAAAACACGTCGTTACACATTTAGACTCCGCTACTTGATTTATCTCATAACATAAATGGTCTAAGAAATGGTGGGCCTATCTACCTAATAATTCTAAGGGCAGGAGGTGGGTAGGTATCATGTATATAATCATACTAAATAATAGGGATCGCTGTGGATATTGCCGGCTGGGTTCAGAGTCCATGTAAAGCAGTTTACCAACATAAGCATAAGAGTTAAATATCCCATATCAGGGGCAGTTGAAAGCACTAGCCTAGGGGGTCAAATTCAAAGTAACACATCTAAACCTAAAAAGTAGGCTTACCAGTTACAGTGAGCTCTTCACAGTTTTTTAAAAGGTTGACTTAAATTTCCTCCAGAATAGATTCCAGGTTAGAAAAGATTTATTCTAAAATAATGAAATCGAAATCTTGTTGTTATTTCACATGCTATATGGCTAGTAATTGCGATAATATTATTTATGATATAAATTGCCTACCGTTTATTTTGTGAAAACGCATTCCAATATCATTAGGTTTTCTCTAAATAGGGTCAGATAGCCCAAAGTAACTATCTGAAAAAGAAAGGGAAAAGGATGAAGGAGCTAAGTACCTTTATCTATAACTGTATATAGGATAGAATACTTAAATTATCCTATAGCATAAACATTTTGATCAGTGTTTCCCCAGAGGCTAGATACTCAGCATCTAGTAATTAATTTTGGCAGTATCATGTTATTAAGCAGACCAACCTCTCCCCAAGCCTAGTAAAGTTCCGTGTTTTTTACAGAAATATTCTATATTTCCGAGAGGTTGCTAATAAAGTGGTGATTAATGTGCCAGAAAAGGTGGTCGACATGTTGTAACATCTCATCTCACCTTCGTTTAACAGCCAAAAGCAGGTAAAAAGCATATTGTTTGGCACTAATAAGGTGGTGATTAATTTGCCTGAAATAGTGGTCGCCATGTTGTAACATCCCATCCCACCTTAGTTTAACAGTCAAAAGCAGGTAAAAAGCATATTGTTTGGCACCCATACTTATATAAGGACCAAAGGGGTAGATTATATGGCGTCCACCAAATTATTTTAAATTAAATACTAGTAAAACATTATTTCGAATTGAGGAGAGCGTTTTACTAACAGCCTATTTTGCTTACTTGAAATTGTGAATCAAGCCGGCTCCATCGTGTGGCGTCTTCTCAAGGTGTTTGGTCACCGAGAAAACCTCGTCTTTAAATAGTGCTTGGAATTGAAAAATTATCAACACCTGCAGCTCATTTCGATCTAACGGACAAGGAGCTGTGGAAGTCGCGTTCGTATGAGCGCCATCTTGACCAGCCCAACTACGTTATTTTTATGATCTATTCCTATTATGTGAAGTCAAGCTGGTACATGGTTAAATAACAATGTCTCTTCAAAGACATTTTTTAGTGTTGCTAATTCTTTTATTACCATAGAAATATATAAATAGTAAGGATGTTGGTGAATAGCGCAATTGCTCATATTTGAGCGCCATGATAGTTCAGTCTAAACTAAAAAACTTCATTTATGGGCGCCATCTTTAGAAGTGTTTGGATGGCGTATGTTGTGGTTGACGCCGTATGTTTGTTTTCTTGCAGCGTGACTATGGGCGCCATTTCAGTTTACGCGATCTCTCAATCCTGCATGTGGGATACGAAATAATCTGGGCGCCATCTTTTAATATATAATTTACGTGCTTAGCGATGATATGGGCATAACTTTTTAACAATCACCGGCGCTAATACACTTCAATTTTGACAAGGATACAACTGGCACATTTTAAGGGGCGCGACCTCGGCGCCAATGTAATTTAGAGTTTAAAAAACGGTCGCAAATAATATGGGTGCATTCTGTTGAAGTCTAGGGTTCGTTTTTATTGAAGCTAGTAGCGAAGTTTGTTTAAGACTTCATACTAGCACTTATTGTATATTAAGGTTTGTATGACAAGCTATCTACATAATTTCTAAAACTTGGTACTCGCGCTATCACTCGTTGGAGTTAAAGAAAGTAAGAACTGGAGATGGGACGCCATCTTATAATGTCTAGTATACACGTTTTTATGGGGCTATTCTCATAATATCCAAGGCTTGATGTTTATTCCAGCTTCCATTAGGCCATTTCAAGTTAAGAGAGCTACATTATTAGTTGGTCTATTTGTAAGCAAATCCCTAAAAAAGTTTCCAAAAAAGTGCCTTATTACAATTTGCCAAAGTCATCATAATTTTTAACTTTTATCTCATTACAGCATTCCCAAATCCCAAGGGCAGTTGTTGTTAGGATTTACAACCATATTGGCAGAAAAATATCTAATCAGTACATTAGATGAAAGACAAATAAAGGTGTACTGATCTAAAGAAAATGGTGCATCTCTGTATTCGTATTGAGGCCATGGCTAGTTGTCCTCAATCTAAAAATCCAACCCGCCTCTGCTTTCCTCAAGAGTAGTTCCCTGTTCCCACCTCTTTTGGGAGCCTGCACCTGTTCTATTGCATTAAACCAGATATTTCTTTCATTGGGATGGTTTTCTTGTATGTGTGTTGCTACAGGGTATTTGGCATCAATATTCCGTATCGCTCTAATGTGTTCCTGAACTCTTATTTTAAGGCATCTGATGCTACTGCCTATATAGATTTTATTGCATGCACATCCCAGAGCATACACTGTATGGGTGGTGTTACAATTACAGAACGACCTGATTTCATATTCTTTTTTATTGTTGTATTGGAATTTCAGCTTTCTATTCAAACCAAATTGACAAACGTTGCAATTCCCGCAAACATAGAAGCCTGCTGGTTTTGTAGTCAACCAAGCGGTATTGCTTACAGTCTTTTCCAATGTAATATAACTTGGGCAAAGCATCTTTTTCAGATTTTGTCCTCTTTTGTATATTACTCTTGGTTTGGATGATACTGTGCCCGGTGGCATGTTACCAGATGAAATCAAATGCTAATTATTTCGTAGAATATTATAGACATGGTTGCTGTATAGATCATATTTTGTTATGAACAGTACTTCATCATTTACCTTAGATTGTCTTCCTTTCTTTGCATTGCCTTTTAGGGTAGTACTACGGTTTACACTTTTGATTCTTGTCTCAGCTTTATTTAGACACTCCTCACTGTATCCTCTCTCCTTGAAAGCATCTTTCATTGACTTAACATGTTTCTGGAAATTGATTTCCTGACTACAGTTGCGACGGGCTCTGGTCATCTCACCAAAGGGTATGGCATTTATAGTCCCCTTAGGGTGTGCACTATCAGCATGTATAATGCTGTTGCATGCAGTGGGCTTGCTGAAAATATCGCTTTCGATTTTATTCCTATTGACATATAGTTTTAGATCTAAGAAGTCAATAGATTCCCTGGAGTATTTCATAGTTAGTTTTACATTGAATCGATTATCATTGAGATAATTGAAATACGCCCTCAATTCGGCTACTTCACCATTCCACAACATCAGAATATCGTCGATGTATCTCCCATATAAGATGATGTTATCACTCCATGGTCTAGAACCGATCCCCCAGGCATGCTCCGTCTCATACAGGCCCATGAAAAGGCCTGCATAGGACGGAGCAAACCTGGATCCCATCGCCGTACCCTGTTTCTGCAGGAACCACTCCCCATTATGGAGAAATGCGTTCATCTCGAGAATCATGCGTGTCATTTCTAACAACATCAAAGTATGTTCTAAATTTGTTGCACTGCGCTTGTACAGAAAGTGTCTTACAGCCTCTATACCACAGTTGCTTTTGATACATGTATATAGACTCTCTACGTCTAGGATGACGAAGAGAAGATCTTTGCTGTCCCAGTTAAAGTCTTCCAATTTACTTAAGACATCCCCACTGTCTTTGAGATAGGAGGGCAAGTTTTTAACAAATGGTTGTAGATATCCATCCACAAACTCGGAGAGTCGCTCCGTGGGTCCACCATTCCCAGATATTATTGGTCTCCCTGGTGGAAACCCTCCCCCCCCCCCCTTGTGGATCTTGGGGAGAATATATATACATGGAAACCGTGAGTCATGTGCTTGCAGATATTTATATTCTGTATCGGAGAGCAAACAAGATTCATGCCAATCTCTTAGAGCGGCATTGATGTTTTGTTCAATTTTTTTGATCAGATTATCTTTTAGTTTAGTATAACAGTCTTTTTGTCCCAATTGTCTGTCTATTTCATTAAGATAATCAGTTCTATTCATAATAACAATATTTCCTCCCTTGTCTGCTTCCCGTATAGTTATTGTGGAATCATCTCATAAACCAGTTAAGATCTCTCTCTCCTTTTTGGTTATATTAGTGTTATGTTTGCAGTGTGAGTGGAACATATGCTTATCCTCTAGTTTGTGAATTTCTTGAGTTACCCTTTCGTGAAACTCATCAATGAAGGTGTCCTGTGGTCTTAGTGGTAGGAATTTAGACTGTACCCTTAGGCCACTGTCCAGAGAGACATCCTCAACTATTTCTAGGGATCTAGCAGTCTCAGTAATGTCTACATTCTCGTCTTCCTCATCAAGAGTGGAAATTAGATGGGTGACATTTAGATCGGCAATCGACATGTCAGTAATACATGAATTAGATGGATTAACAGATGACATATTAGTGATACAAGAGTTAGATGAATCAACAGCGAGCATATCAGTAATACATGAATCAGATGGAACATTCTGCACACTTTTCTGATGTTCAAAGTATTTCTTTAATCTTAGTTTTCTTGTAAATTTGAATAAATCAACATGTAAATCAACAAAGTTACAAGTATTGGACACACAGAAATTCAGACCCTTTAATAACAGAGTTTCCTCATTCTCAGTTAGTATTCTGTCGGATAGGTTAACAATGCTTAATGCTTTTTGCGCCACACTTGGCTCTACATCATCAATTATTTCTTCGTGTTTGTCCTGCTCTGCTGCCTGGTTTGGACACCTTGCTTTATGTTTCTTCCCTCCCCTTCTGATTCTGAATTTTGGATTTTCTTTTTGTTGCCAAGTCTGTATCTTTGAACTTCCCTTAAAAATGGGAGGAAGCAGAAGAAGTGGGCGCTGTCTGTCTGCTTGTCCCTTCCCCAGGGTCACTATCCACTGAGGAAAGGGACGTACTACTTGAAGAGACACTCACTGGCTTGGCATGGGAGTTGTAAGGGTCCTCATTCTGATTAGTTCTCGGGGTGACATCATCATATTTTTTTGAAAAGGTAAAGATTCTGCCATTAGCATAATCTCTTTCATCCCTCTGTATTTTTTCATTTTCTTTTCTTTTAAGTAGATTTGATAGGCAGGCAGTTCTGTCTTTAAGATCTCATAATTTTTTGTTGTGGTATCTTTTAAATTCATATCTGAGATTTCCTTTTCTAGTTTGGATATTTCCTCTTTTATTTTGCTGACCTTTCTTTCCGCATTTACAATCAATATTCTCATCATGCGGTAAGAGGCGTCATAAAGTCCTTCCTCCCAATCATCTAAAAGATCTTGCTCCAAATCTTCATAATTAGGGAAGATTAAGATGCGTAAGCCACGTGGCACCTTTTTGTTCTCAATGTATTTACGCAGGGTCGCGCCATCCCACCATTTGGCGAGTTCCTGCTTTTTAAGTTTTTCTAGTCTGTAGAATTTTTCTTTCAGGCCCTCTTTTTTGGAAGTTACTTTATTAGTGACATTTGTGTTGGGTTCTTTGGATTTAAATAATCCCCCAACATTTCCTCTCTTTTATCGTCAAAATCCATTCTTATACAATACAAGTGATATGGCGGATAGTGCTAATCAAACGCAAATTAATCAAGCTACAAAAAAAGGAAATTTTTGGGAAATGGGGTTTACAGCACAATTGCACTTATCCTGTATAATGCCTTATTTAGAGGGGTGACACGGATCGGAGATTCCTTTCCCTAGATCTCCTAAAACAAGAAACTTGTTCTAACAAACAATTTTTAACAATTGATCCAGCACACACGTAAGTATTACAAAAATCTGTTACACTACAGAGCATTCAACACAAGTCCAAAATTATGCAATGAGTTGAGTAGCAGAGTCTTTAGGTGTATTTTGGAAGATTAAATCTTTATTCATTTCTTCTATGCAGTAGCCAACGCGTTTCGTCCTCCACGGACTTCTTCAGGGCTACAAACAATATACATACACATATTCACATGATTAAAATATGTACAAAAGAGTGTAATACAAAAACATTACCATTAACTTTCACATTACAATCACTAGTTGCACATTAAAAAAAGGGAACCACAACCTCAATCTTGTTGGTGGTTGGTAAGATTGTTATATACCAAACCCTGTTGAGTTCCAATTATTTAAATAACATATATCTACACAATATTTACACAACTATTTACAGATATCTCAAAAAACATTTATCAAAAACACGTCGTTACACATTTAGACTCCGCTACTTGATTTATCTCATAACATAAATGGTCTAAGAAATGGTGGGCCTATCTACCTAATAATTCTAAGGGCAGGAGGTGGGTAAGTATCATGTATATAATCATACTAAATAATAGGGATCGCTGTGGATATTACCGGCTGGGTTCAGAGTCCATGTAAAGCAGTTTACCAACATAAGCATAAGAGTTAAATATCCCATATGAGGGGCAGTTGGAAGCACTAGCCTAGGGGGTCAAATTCAAAGTTACACATCTAAACCTAAAAAGTAGGCTTACCAGTTACAGTGAGCTCTTCACAGTTTTTTAAAAGGTTGACTTAAATTTCCTCCAGAATAGATTCCAGGTTAGAAAAGATTTATTCTAAAATAATGAAATCGAAATCTTGTTGTTATTTCACATGCTATATGGCTAGTAATTGCGATAATATTATTTATGATATAAATTGCCTACCGTTTATTTTGTGAAAACGCATTCCAAAATCATTAGGTTTTCTCTAAATAGGGTCAGATAGCCCAAAGTAACTATCTGAAAAAGAAAGGGAAAAGGATGAAGGAGCTAAGTACCTTTATCTATAACTGTATATAGGATAGAATACTTAAATTATCCTATAGCATAAACATTTTGATCAGTGTTTCCCCAGAGGCTAGATACTCAGCATCTAGTAATTAATTTTGGCAGTATCATGTTATTAAGCAGACCAACCTCTCCCCAAGCCTAGTAAAGTTCCGTGTTTTTTACAGAAATATTCTATATTTCAGAGAGGTTGCTAATAAAGTGGTGATTAATGTGCCAGAAAAGGTGGTCGACATGTTGTAACATCTCATCTCACCTTCGTTTAACAGCCAAAAGCAGGTAAAAAGCATATTGTTTGGCACTAATAAGGTGGTGATTAATTTGCCTGAAATGGTGGTCGCCATGTTGTAACATCCCATCCCACCTTAGTTTAACAGTCAAAAGCAGGTAAAAAGCATATTGTTTGGCACCCATACTTATATAAGGACCAAAGGGGTAGATTATATGGCGTCCACCAAATTATTTTAAATTAAATACTAGTAAAACATTATTTCGAATTGAGGAGAGCGTTTTACTAACAGCCTATTTTGCTTACTTGAAATTGTGAATCAAGCCGGCTCCATCGTGTGGCGTCTTCTCAAGGTTTGGTCACCGAGAAAACCTCGTCTTTAAATAGTGCTTGGAATTGAAAAATTATCAACACCTGCAGCTCATTTCGATCTAAAGGACAAGGAGCTGTGGAAGTCGCGTTCGTATGAGCGCCATCTTGACCAGCCCGACTACGTTATTTTTATGATCTATTCCTATTATGTGAAGTCAAGCTGGTACATGGTTAAATAACAATGTCTCTTCAAAGACATTTTTTAGTGTTGCTAATTCTTTTATTACCATAGAAATATATAAATAGTAAGGATGTTGGTGAATAGCGCAATTGCTCATATTTGAGCGCCATGATAGTTCAGTCTAAACTAAAAAACTTCATTTATGGGCGCCATCTTTAGAAGTGTTTGGATGGCGTACGTTGTGGTTGACGCCGTATGTTTGTTTTCTTGCAGCGTGACTATGGGCGCCATTTCAGTTTACGCGATCTCTCAATCCTGCATGTGGGATACGAAATAATCTGGGCGCCATCTTTTAATATATAATTTACGTGTTTAGCGATGCTATGGGCATAACTTTTTAACAATCACCGGCGCTAATACACTTCAATTTTGACAAGGATACAACTGGCACATTTTAAGGGGCGCGACCTCGGCGCCAATGTAATTTAGAGTTTAAAAAACGGTCGTAAATAATATGGGTGCATTCTGTTGAAGTCTAGGGTTCGTTTTTATTGAAGCTAGTAGCGAAGTTTGTTTAAGACTTCATACTAGCACTTATTGTATATTAAGGTTTGTATGACAAGCTATCTACATAATTTCTAAAACTTGGTACTCGCGCTATCACTCGTTGGAGTTAAAGAAAGTAAGAACTGGAGATGGGACACCATCTTATAATGTCTAGTATACACGTTTTTATGGGGCTATTCTCATAATATCCAAGGCTTGATGTTTATTCCAGCTTCCATTAGGCCATTTCAAGTTAAGAGAGCTAAATTATTAGTTGGTCTATTTGTAAGCAAATCCCTAAAAAAGTTTCCAAAAAAGTGCCTTATTACAATTTGCCAAAGTCATCATAATTTTTAACTTTTATCTCATTACAGCATTCCCAAATCCCAAGGGCGGTTGTTGTTAGGATTTACAACCGTATTGGCAGAAAAATATCTAATCAGTACATTAGATGAAAGACAAATAAAGGTGTACTGATCTAAAGAAAATGGTGCATCTCTGTATTCGTATTGAGGCCATGGCTAGTTGTCCTCAATCTACAAATCCAACCCGCCTCTGCTTTCCTCAAGAGTAGTTCCCTGTTCCCACCTCTTTTGGGAGCCTGCACCTGTTCTATTGCATTAAACCAGATATTTCTTTCATTGGGATGGTTTTCTTGTATGTGTGTTGCTACAGGGTATTTGGCATCAATATTCCGTATCGCTCTAATGTGTTCCTGAACTCTTATTTTAAGGCATCTGATGCTACTGCCTATATAGATTTTATTGCATGCACATCCCAGAGCATACACTGTATGGGTGGTGTTACAATTACAGAACGACCTGATCTCATATTCTTTTTTATTGTTGTATTGGAATTTCAGCTTTCTATTCAAACCAAATTGACAAACGTTGCAATTCCCGCAAACATAGAAGCCTGCTGGTTTTGTAGTCAACCAAGCGGTATTGCTTACAGTCTTTTCCAATGTAATATAACTTGGGCAAAGCATCTTTTTCAAATTTTGTCCTCTTTTGTATATTACTCTTGGTTTGGATGATACTGTGCCCGGTGGCATGTTACCAGATGAAATCAAATGCTAATTTTTTCGTAGAATATTATAGACATGGTTGCTGTATAGATCATATTTTATTATGAACAGTACTTCATCATTTACCTTAGATTGTCTTCCTTTCTTTGCATTGCCTTTTAGGGTAGTACTACGGTTTACACTTTTGATTCTTGTCTCAGCTTTATTTAGACACTCCTCACTGTATCCTTTCTCCTTGAAAGCATCTTTCATTGACTTAACATGTTTCTGGAAATTGATTTCCTGACTACAGTTGCGACGGGCTCTGGTCATCTCACCAAAGGGTATGGCATTTATAGTCCCCTTAGGGTGTGCACTATCAGCATGTAAAATGCTGTTGCATGCAGTGGGCTTGCTGAAAATGTCACTTTCGATTTTATTCCTATTGACATATAGTTTTAGATCTAAGAAGTCAATAGATTCCCTGGAGTATTTCATAGTTAGTTTTACATTGAATCGATTATCATTGAGATAATTGAAATACGCCCTCAATTCGGCTACTTCACCATTCCACAACATCAGAATATCGTCGATGTATCTCCCATATAAGATGATGTTATCACTCCATGGTCTAGAACCGATCCCCCAGGCATGCTCCGTCTCATACAGGCCCATGAAAAGGCCTGCATAGGACGGAGCAAACCTGGATCCCATCGCCGTACCCTGTTTCTGCAGGAACCACTCCCCATTATGGAGAAATGCGTTCATCTCGAGAATCATGCGTGTCATTTCTAACAACATCAAAGTATGTTCTAAATTTGTTGCACTGCGCTTGTACAGAAAGTGTCTTACAGCCTCTATACAACAGTTGCTTTTGATACATGTATATAGACTCCCTACGTCTAGGGTGACGAAGAGAAGATCTTTGCTGTCCCAGTTAAAGTCTTCCAATTTACTTAAGACATCCCCACTGCCTTTGAGATAGGAGGGCAAGTTTTTAACAAATGGTTGTAGATATCCATCCACGAACTCGGAGAGTCGCTCCGTGGGTCCACCATTCCCAGATATTATTGGTCTCCCTGGTGGAAACCCTCCCCCCCCCTTGTGGATCTTGGGGAGAATATATATACATGGAAACCGTGAGTCATGTGCTTGCAGATATTTATATTCTGTATCGGAGAGCAAACAAGATTCATGCCAATCTCTTAGAGCGGCATTGATGTTTTGTTCAATTTTTTTGATCAGATTATCTTTTAGTTTAGTATAACAGTCTTTTTGTCCCAATTGTCTGTCTATTTCATTAAGATAATCAGTTCTATTCATAATAACAATATTTCCTCCCTTGTCTGCTTCCCGTATAGTTATTGTGGAATCATCTCATAAACCAGTTAAGATCTCTCTCTCCTTTTTGGTTATATTAGTGTTATGTTTGCAGTGTGAGTGGAACATATGCTTATCCTCTAGTTTGTGAATTTCTTGAGTTACCCTTTCGTGAAACTCATCAATGAAGGTGTCCTGTGGTCTTAGGGGTAGGAATTTAGACTGTACCCTTAGGCCACTGTCCAGAGAGACATCCTCAACTATTTCTAGGGATCTAGCAGTCTCAGTAATGTCTACATTCTCGTCTTCCTCATCAAGAGTGGAAATTAGATGGGTGACATTTAGATCGGCAATCGACATGTCAGTAATACATGAATTAGATGGATCAACAGATGACATATTAGTGATACAAGAGTTAGATGAATCAACAGCGAGCATATCAGTAATACATGAATCAGATGGAACATTCTGCACACTTTTCTGATGTTCAAAGTATTTCTTTAATCTTAGTTTTCTTGTAAATTTGAATAAATCAACATGCAAATCAACAAAGTTACAAGTATTGGACACACAGAAATTCAGACCCTTTAATAACAGAGTTTCCTCATTCTCAGTTAGTATTCTGTCGGATAGGTTAACAATGCTTAATGCTTTTTGCGCCACACTTGGCTCTACATCATCAATTATTTCTTCGTGTTTGTCCTACTCTGCTGCCTGGTTTGGACACCTTGCTTTATGTTTCTTCCCTCCCCTTCTGATTCTGAATTTTGGCTTTTCTTTTTGTTGCCAAGTCTGTATCTTTGAACTTCCCTTAAAAATGGGAGGAAGCAGAAGAAGTGGGCGCTGTCTGTCTGCTTGTCCCCTCCCCAGGGTCACTATCCACTGAGGAAAGGGACGTACTACTTGAAGAGACACTCACTGGCTTGGCATGGGAGTTGTAAGGGTCCTCATTCTGATTAGTTCTCGGGGTGACATCATCATATTTTTTTGAAAAGGTAAAGATTCTGCCATTAGCATAATCTCTTTCATCCCTCTGTATTTTTTTCATTTTCTTTTCTTTTAAGTAGATTTGATAGGCAGCCAGTTCTGTCTTTAAGATCTCATAATTTTTTGTTGTGGCATCTTTTAAATTCATATCTGAGATTTCCTTTTCTAGTTTGGATATTTCCTCTTTTATTTTGCTGACCTTTCTTTCCGCATTTACAATTAATATTCTCATCATGCGGTAAGAGGCGTCATAAAGTCCTTCCTCCCAATCATCTAAAAGATCTTGCTCCAAATCTTCATAATTAGGGAAGATTAAGATGCGTAAGCCACGTGGCACCTTTTTGTTCTCTATGTATTTACACAGGGTCGCGCCATCCCACCATTTGGCGAGTTCCTGCTTTTTAAGTTTTTCTAGTCTGTAGAATTTTTCTTTCAGGCCCTCTTTTTTGGAAGTTACTTTATTAGTGACATTTGTGTTGGGTTCTTTGGATTTAAATAGATCCCCCAACATTTCCTCTCTTTTATCGTCAAAATCCATTCTTATACAATACAAGTGATATGGAGGATAGTGCTAATCAAACCCAAATTAATCAAGCTACAAAAAAAGGAAATTTTTGGGAAATGGGGTTTACAGCACAATTGCACTTATCCTGTATAATGCCTTATTTAGAGGGGTGACACTGATCGGAGATTCCTTTCCCTAGATCTCCTAAAACAAGAAACTTGTTCTAATAAATAATTTTTAACAATTGATCCAGCACACACGTAAGTATTACAAAAATCCGTTACACTACAGAGCATTCAACACAAGTCCAAAATTATGCAATGAGTTGAGTAGCAGAGTCTTTAGGTGTATTTTGGAAGATTAAATCTTTATTCATTTCTTCTATGCAGTAGCCAACGCGTTTCGTCCTCCACGGACTTCTTCAGGGCTACAAACAATATATATACACATGTACACATGATTAAAATATGTACAAAAGAGTGTAATACAAAAACATTACCATTAACTTTCACATTACAATCACTAGTTGCACATTAAAAAAAGGGAACCACAACCTCAATCTTGTTGGTGGTTGGTATGATTGTTATATACCAAACCCTGTTGAGTTCCAATTATTTAAATAACATATATCTACACAATATTTACACAACTATTTACAGATATCTCAAAAAACATTTATCAAAAACACGTTGTTACACATTTAGACTCCGCTACTTGATTTATCTCATAACATAAATGGTCTAAGAAATGGTGGGCCTATCTACCTAATAATTCTAAGGGCAGGAGGTGGGTAGGTATCATGTATATAATCATACTAAATAATAGGGATCGCTGTGGATATTGCCGGCTGGGTTCAGAGTCCATGTAAAGCAGTTTACCAACATAAGCATAAGAGTTAAATATCCCATATGAGGGGCAGTTGGAAGCACTAGCCTAGGGGGTCAAATTCAAAGTTACACATCTAAACCTAAAAAGTAGGCTTACCAGTTACAGTGAGCTCTTCACAGTTTTTTAAAAGGTTGACTTAAATTTCCTCCAGAATAGATTCCAGGTTAGAAAAGATTTATTCTAAAATAATGAAATCGAAATCTTGTTGTTATTTCACATGCTATATGGCTAGTAATTGCGATAATATTATTTATGATATAAATTGCCTACCGTTTATTTTGTGAAAACGCATTCCAATATCATTAGGTTTTCTCTAAATAGGGTCAGATAGCCCAAAGTAACTATCTGAAAAAGAAAGGGAAAAGGATGGAGGAGCTAAGTACCTTTATCTATAACTGTATATAGGATAGAATACTTAAATTATCCTATAGCATAAACATTTTGATCAGTGTTTCCCCAGAGGCTAGATACTCAGCATCTAGTAATTAATTTTGGCAGTATCATGTTATTAAGCAGACCAACCTCTCCCCAAGCCTAGTAAAGTTCCGTGTTTTTTACAGAAATATTCTTTATTTCAGAGAGGTTGCTAATAAAGTGGTGATCAATGTGCCAGAAAAGGTGGTCGACATGTTGTAACATCTCATCTCACCTTCGTTTAACAGTCAAAAGCAGGTAAAAAGCATAATGTTTGGCACTAATAAGGTGGTGATTAATTTGCCTGAAATGGTGGTCGCCATGTTGTAACATCCCATCCCACCTTAGTTTAACAGTCAAAAGCAGGTAAAAAGCATATTGTTTGGCACCCATACTTATATAAGGACCAAAGGGGTAGATTATATGGCGTCCACCAAATTATTTTAAATTAAATACTAGTAAAACATTATTTCGAATTGAGGAGAGCGTTTTACTAACAGCCTATTTTGCTTACTTGAAATTGTGAATCAAGCCGGCTCCATCGCGTGGCGTCTTCTCAAGGTGTTTGGTCACCGAGAAAACCTCGTCTTTAAATAGTGCTTGGAATTGACAAATTATCAACACCTGCAGCTCATTTCGATCTAAAGGACAAGGAGCTGTGGAAGTCGCGTTCGTATGAGCGCCATCTTGACCAGCCCGACTACGTTATTTTTATGATCTATTCTTATTATGTGAAGTCAAGGTGGTACATGGTTAAATAACAATGTCTCTTCAAAGACATTTTTTAGTGTTGCTAATTCTTTTATTACCATAGAAATATATAAATAGTAAGGATGTTGGTGAATAGCGCGATTGCTCATATTTGAGCGCCATGATAGTTCAGTCTAAACTAAAAAACTTCATTTATGGGCGCCATCTTTAGAAGTGTTTGAATGGCGTACGTTGTGGTTGACCCGTATGTTTGTTTTCTTGCAGCATGACTATGGGCGCCATTTCAGTTTACGCGATCTCTCAATCCTGCATGTGGGATACGAAATAATCTGGGCGCCATCTTTTAATATATAATTTACGTGTTTAGCGATGCTATGGGCATAACTTTTTAACAATCACGGGCAATATCCACAGTGATCCCTATTATTTAGTATGATAATATACATGATACCTACCCACCTCCTGATCTTAGAATAATTAGGTAGATAGGCCCACCATTTCTTAGACCATTTATGTTATGAGATAAATCAAGTAGCGGAGTCTAAATGTGTAACAACCTGTTTTTGATAAGTGTTTTTTGAGATATCTGTAAATAGTTGTGTAAATATTGTGTAGATATATGTTATTTAAATAATTGAAACTCAACAGGGTTTGGTATATAACAATCTTACCAACCACCAACAAGATTGAGGTTGTGGTTCCCTTTTTTTAATGTGCAACTAGTGATTGTAATGTGAAAGTTAATGGTAATGTTTTTGTATTACACTCTTTTGTACATATTTCAATCATGTGTATATGTGTATATATATTGTTTGTAGCCCTGAAGAAGTCCGTGGAGGACGAAACGCGTTGGCTACTGCATAGAAGAAATGAATAAAGATTTAATCTTCCAAAATACACCTAAAGACTCTGCTACTCAACTCATTGCATAATTTTGGACTTGTGTTGAATGCTCTGTAGTGTAACGGATTTTTGTAATACTTACGTGTGTGCTGGATCAATTGTTAAAAATTGTTAAAAACTCTTGATAAGAACTACTGTAGCAGCAAAGTCCACAAATATAATCAAGCCCTACCCACATGGAGAGACTTATAATTTTAGCTGGTCTAATCAATCCTATGGCATTTCCCTTCTCCCTGCTCACCAAGGTACTTGGCCCACGATGTCCTAGCCCCCGCTGGGGTCCTCCAGGAGCTAAGCACATGTAGATCAGCACACATAAACATGCCGTATGGCTCTATATCTACATCAGGGATTTTTGCTCACCCCTCGGCCACCATGTGCTTAAAATTACAGTCTCCGACAAGCCACGTGAGAGATACAAATTATTGGTAAACACTGTGGAGTGTGATTGTTCCAATCATACAAATACCCACTTACCATCATGCCCTAGACCAACCAGATCTAAAAACTGTGAAAGACTAGGAGAGCCAAAGTGGCTAAATCGTACAGTACACGTGTAACCTGAGAAGATAAAAGGCTCTGCAACAGTTGTATGACCACTTACATGTTTGTATTGAATTTTGCTTTTCAACCTTAGAGTTATCAAGCAACCACAGACTTACCTCCTGCTGCATGTACCTCAAATTTAGGGATGGGTGCTGGTAAATTCCACTACCTAGCGGATGCCAGAGTTTTTGTTGAACTCCACACTCCAAACTGAGTGCATAGTGGCAAAACTTGTTGCGTGTTTATCTAGGTTCCTGATCGATACTGTGACCTTATGCCCCTATTCAGCTATAAATCCCTTTATTCCCTATATTGGCATAACCGTTCAAGTGCGATTTTCTGAAAAGTCATCTCTGGCCTCACACGAACAGAGCCACATTCCAGCATAGTTCCCTCTGCCACTTCCTTTGCGACCAATTAGTGCAATGACAGAGCAGTAGTCACTATCTGATATTCCTAGATAACACTCCGAGTTCTTCAACAAGATAAAAACTTAGCAAACCTGGAAATCCCCGCTTGCTATGTTTTGATTAGTAATGGAACTCTAATGAGCAACTGATAACTATCACTTCCTAGTGACATCTTTAATTGACGTCTTATGTCCAGCAAACTTGCGTCAAACCCGGCACCTGTCAGGTATAAATATTACCAACGTTGCCTTAAGCAATGCGAGCCTGTTGCCCGGTTAGGAGCTGTTGTGAGCTGCGAGCTACTGATGCTGGCTGCCTGCATGACCCTGTGTTGGTAAATCTAGCACTCTGTCGCTGCAGCCTGCTATCCTGTGGTGGTGAAGCTGCTGATTACCATTATCGCCGCTACAGCGCGAACTATGGTGCAGTACGCTTAAGGAGCTGAACAGACGTCCCTCTGCGAAGACATCCAGCAGATTCCAGCTGCCCGCGGACGCTGTCCCCCCTCCTTCCTCGACGCGCTGAAGAAAGCCGCTGCCTTTCTCGTGCAGAGAAATCCAGTCCCGGCGCTTCCGGTTTACCCTCGCGGGTGACTGGGATATCGAGAGAGACCCCTGAAGGAGATACCAATCCTCCATCATTCTATTCAGAGGTATGGTGTTGACTAAACCCTTAGACGAGAATTCTTGAAACAAACCTTGGCAAAACCAACTTAACTTAAAGCTACTTACTTACTCCCCTTCTCACGTGTTAGGCTTAGGTCAGGCACACTGGGGTAGGTTTAGTTAGAAGCACCAGTTGAGTATGTTAGCCTAATGTATATATGACTGTATATATGTTTTATTACTTTTAAACCATTGTATGGCTAAGAAACCATATCAATGCTTTTACAGTTCTATTTCGCAATACTTATCTTACTGTACGTACTTTTTATAATAACAATTATTGCAATTGTGGCAATACATTTCTCTTGTACGAGAAGAAAGACTGTTCAATAAATGTTAACCTTTTATTGATAAACGCCCGTCTCTCTATTCTCTACATCTCGTGAAAGTAAACTGCACTAGACTGACTGAGTGGAATACATGTCTATTGTTTCACACGACCCTAGAGATTGACTCTTGATCTGAGGAGCAAAGTTGTCATGTTGCACGGTTGTTGGAAAACTGAATCCCTTCTTGTCTGTGCCAAGGAAGCTGATCACTCCCTATGCAGAGAAGAAAGTTTCCAGTGACCTCTGAGCTAGTTGGTAACACAACCCAATTAAGTTTAGCATAGTCAGTGGAGGCCTGGAATATCCGCAGTTCCACGTCGATACTACTGTTTATGTTATTCCAATGCGCAGGGCCTAGTGGGAAACTAGGAACTACACTACATGGCGCCCAACGTTTGGTAAGGCGATAAACTAACGCAAGACTTGTAGAGTAACTCAGTCGTGCATATTTCACACCCCTTTCTCCCGTAAATACTCCAATAGACGTCTGGAGTGGGTGAAAGGTTAAAATCCGCCCGACCTTAGTAGGAAGAGATTCCTATGTAAAGCTCTGGTTTATTCAACGTTGAAGGATACAGTGTTCCAAAATATTGTGCACCTAATCTTTGTCTCCTTGGAGACCTACTCTGCAAACCTTGCATTTTTACAATGCCAGAAAATAACGGAACCACTGGGGCCGCAGTAGATGCGACTCAGCAAGGTCCCGAATACACAGACCCGGATGCAATAATCCTCCCGGCACAGTTAAGAAAATCAATAACTTCAAAACTTATAGTAAACGGACTGACACCTCATGGTGGTACAGTAATTTTCGTGATAGAGGCTCACGAGTATCGGCAGACAGAGGTATTCTATTCATGGATAAACTTTCCAGCGGTAAACGCTATAACAAAAGAGTTTCACTATTACAAAATAGAGGAACCTCCGGGAGAGTACGCTCCTTTCGAGGAGATTGAAATCCCACTTAAATTTCAAGAGCACCTGCTCTGTTTTAATGGCACCCTAAAACTCAATGATCACATAACTAGGCTCGGTCCACTAGGTAGACCAGGAGCCACGTGGCCGGTTCTAGCCAGCTACACACCACATCCTGACATTGCAAAAATGTCTAGAGAAGAGCTGTTAGTACAGCTAAACACATTAATAAAAATACATAGGCAATTAGTCCAATATGTAATGCGGACTGCAACAGTCCAGCCAGCTGTTATTACACCACAGCTGACCCCTCATCAGGGGAACACAAATAAAATTACACCACAGAACATACAGTCATGTCTTGGTAAAACACCCGTAAAACGGGAACAAATTCCTTTCTGGTTAGCCCAGAAAATCACTCAAATAGAGGCAGTATTTCCTGATACTACCCCTATTGAGAAACACAGAATCTTGACCATCTGCCTTCCTATGGGAATCGCACCACACGTGGAGGACTGTGACACTTGGGGTACAGTCTTTGCTTCCATTTACACAAAAACACACAGTGTTCCGTCTATGGCAGTAATACCAGAAGTGCTAAAACAGATTCAAAATGAATTCGGTCCAGAGCCCGCTTTAAATCTAGATATGAAATTACTGAAAGATTTCAAGCAGGTCACGGCTATATTATTAGCCAACGTAAAGGGAGAAGCAGCATCTGTGGCGATCCGCCAGAAGTTGAGGGAAACAGATATAAAAGATCCTGTTGAGCTTGCAAAAATCATAGAAAAGTGCTATGAAGAATTAGGTAGAGACAGCTTGGGTGGAAAACCAGTTAAGCCCCAACTGCTCGAAAATCCTGAAAAATTATTTATTAAAAATAATTTAAACACTCCTAAAAAGAGCTGGGATGGAAATAAACAATCCACTCCCAAGGAAAAAGTTTTCCAGTCCAGAGGAAGGTCTCCTCGACGGAGGGAAAGAACTCCGACTCGAGAACGCCAGTCTCCCCAGAGGGAGCCCTCTGAGAAAAGATATAACCTTAGAAATAGGGATAATCTGAAAAACCCTGATAGATATCAAAGTATTGATACACGTCCCTCTCGATCTTTTCCACAGAATTCGGAAAGAAGAGGACGGTCAGACCCAGGAGAGCACACCAAGTCCAAAGACAAGGAACCTGCTCAAAATAAGAAATCTCAATTTCAGAAAAAGAAGGTAGCCAGTATTAGAGTAATCAACCATGCCGAGAATACTGAGGACACAGTTGAAAAACGGGGAGTGGGCATTGACAATGTTGGACAGTGCAGCAGAAATCAGTATAGCGCGCAAGATCTTGATGAGTCATCTGGAGACAGTGGACACGAATGAATACATTCAGGTTGAAACTGCCGACGCCAGACTTAGCGAGCCCCATAAAATATACGAAATAACATTGCGTATAGAGGGTGATAAGACTAGGAAAATTAAGGGTCTATTTTGGGATAAGCTCTCAAAAGGCTATGATATTCTGTTAGCTGAAAAAGATTGGCCCCCAGAGTTTGTCAGGGAGTGCCCTCGTGGCGAAGAATTGATTATGCCTGCCTTCTCGAATCACATACCGATTCACAAAAAATATACATATGCAAGGAAATGGGCAGTGGCCCAGGCACCTGCATTATATAAAAATCATGTAGGATGGGATGAGGATTCACCGCCTCACAAAATCCAATTAAAAAGTGAACCAACTGCCCAACGGCAGAATCCCTATAAAGCAAGAAGCTAAAAAACAAGTCAGGGAGATCTTAGATCAACTTGAGTACCAGGGGGTGATTGAAACATGCACCTCTCAAATGAACAATCCTTTGTTTCCTGTCTCCAAGCCAGACAATTCATATCGTCTAGTTTTGGACTACAGACATCTTAATACATGTTGCAAAACTTTTGCAGTACAAAACTCGCATAGTGCAGCCCTAATGAATAACATAGTTAGGAAAAAATATAAAACGACATTAGACATTTCTAATGGTTTCTTTTGTCAAAACATTGCACCAGAAAGCAGATATTTGACCGCTTTCTCCGCATTTGGGTCGCAGAAAAAATTCTGTCGACTCCCACAGGGGTTCAAGAACAGCCCAGGACTATTCTCAGCTAGGGTAACAGAGTTACTACAAATCTATGATGATGAAGCATTATCTTACGTAGATGATATTTATCTCACAGACGACGACTTGGATACTCACTTGAAAAGAGTGAACACCATTATACTTGGGTTCGCAGCAGAGGGTTACAAATTCAACTTTAAAAAGTCCCGAATTGCCCATCTGACAGTACTATTTTTAGGGTACGAATTATCAAGTGAAGGGAAAAGCCTAGCGGACAACTTCTTAGAGAAGTGCGCTGTACTCCAAGCTCCAAAAACACTGAAGAATTTACAATCCATTCTAGGTTTTCTGAATTTCGGAAGAACTTACATCCTAAATTACGCGGAGAGGGTTAAACCTCTCTACGAACTAATTAAACCTGATTTTAAACAAATCAATTGGACTCAAAAACACACAGAAATTTTGAGATCACTGCAAACAGACATGTTAGCAAAAACTAAATTAGATACACGTGACAACATGATCGATCTTGTAATCCGAGTCATCCCAGGAAGATGCGGATTCACGTACCTAACATCTAATGAGGGAGAAAAGGTACCAATTTCAATTAAATCTCACTTGTACACACAAGCAGAAAAAACATTCAGTCACACAGAAAGAACTGTGAAAGCAGTGCAAATCGCATTAGCAAATGAACGAGAACTAGCACACGGCAAACGGATTAATATCCTTACAGCGGAATCCACCTTCGAGGCGCTATTCAGCCCAGTAAACCAGCCTACAGTGTCACTGGATCCGAAATGGATACAGTGCATAGATTCTCTAGGAGCGGAAGATGTGAAATACTATTTCGCCCCGCAATTTGAAGAACTGAATGATTTAGAATATGAAGAAGAATATCCTCTGCCAATCGAAATTCTGCCTCTCCCACAATATGCCTGTATAATCTACACAGATAGCTTTGTACAGCATTTCAACGTAGAGAGAAAATCCTACGATGCAGCATGTGCGATTATTAAAGGTCGTTGGCTGTGCGGTAAATTCAGACCGAAAGTAACAAAAACTGAATCTGTAAGAAACTGTTCGGTTCAGAGAACTGAAATCAGATCTTTAAAGATGGCGCTCGAAAATGCAGAACGTGAATTCCCGACACTTATAGTGTGCGATTCTCATTTTTGCGTCAATTCTTACAACAATAAACTGCAGAGTTGGATCGAAAACGACTACAAAGATGACACAGGTGCCACAATAAAGCATAAATTGCTCTGGAACGAGGTAGCTCTTTTACATAAAGAACTACAAAAGACTCACGTGATTCACGCACAGAGTCTTCAACGTGATGGCGTTCACGTTGCAGGGAATTCATTGGCTTATACAGCCAAAGCGGAAGCAACTAAACCGGCTTCCATAGCCACAAAAAAGCGTACAGATAAATACATAGACGGGGAAACCATGCTGGCAGTAAAAACAACCGTAAAAGGCGACTGTGCAGCACTACCCGTAAACTATCCACTCAAATATGCATACATAATCGATGCAAACTCCGTTCCTTTTGCTCGAATCCCTGGAGTGGGGGACAGAGTAATTCCAAACACGAACAGGAGAATATTTTTAATAGCAGATGCACATATGGGTTTGGGTCTAAGGCACAGAGAGATCAAGGAATCACTGACTGAATTACAATCAGTATTCTGGTGGCCGGGAATGAGTGTAAAACACCAAATATATGCAAACAACTGTGAAAACTGTAATAGGGATCGCAGTAAGGAACCTTGCTACCGGCTACCAGTCCGAAAGAGCGTAACGCTGCCTACACCCCGTCCTGCGTCCTATTAACAGTTAAGACGAAAAGCACTTAAAAAATGAGGCCTCCAGCGCTCGGCTGATGCTAGAACGGTTATAAAAGATTTGCGAGTCTTTATCGGCACATACGCAATTACCACGTTCCATTCTGACCAGGGTCCTGCTTTCAGCTCTCGAGCCTATAAGGAGGCCATGGCCAGCATGGGAATTGGGTTGCGGTATTCTTGTCCGTCGCACCCCGAAGGGAATAGTGTGGTAGAAAGAAAAAAACGTGACATAAAGCAATCTATAACAGGGAAGGTATAAGGTTCAGGCGCTGGGTGGGTCAAACATTTAATAAGTGTCCAGACTAGTCTTAACAACATGCCAAGAAATTCTCTAAAAGGTTTCAGCCCATACGAACTATTGTTCGGAATTAGAATGCGAGTTCAGGACCTCGATAGTCAGATGTCAGTGGTACAAGAAGAAACAACGCACTTTGATGTAAAAGATCGTTTGGCTGTTTTACAGGAACTGAATGAAACAAGAAAATCATTAAGCAACATAAAGTTAAAGCCACAGCCAAGTACCACTGACGAGGCACCACCCGCAACAGCTCCAGCAAGGCCTGTCTGGATTCCAAAGATTGGGGGTCTAGTCAGAGAAAAGATCGCGGTGAAGAAGGAATTTGGGCCTTCTTACAGAAAAGCAGTACCTGTCTTGGCAGTCACCGGAACAAGATCAGTTGTGCTACCGCCCCTTGCTGGTAAAAAGGAGAACAGAATCGTGTCCATCGATCTGGTAAAACCACAAGCATGTGGCCTATAATCAACAGTAGGCCCAGTGGACTCCCAAGAAACAACAGAATACCCAAACTTGCAACAATCCAAGAGGTTCAAACTGAAAGACTAATCACATTCGATCAGCCTGCAGTGCACAATGAAGGACTATGCAATAATGCCATGGAACTCGTGCCTCTTGAAACACAGATTGAAACAGTTTGTCAAGAAACAACACCAGTCTACAATGATGTGGCATCAGAAAGTGCTACCGAAAGACAGATTGAAAGATCAATCCCATCAATTGACAGAACTGCCTCTGGTTATTTCATCAACTTCGACAACTTCTCTGAAGATTTAAACGACCCGAAGTGATGCCAGAAACAAAAAAGTCTTTTAAAGAAAAAGCAACGGAACTCTTTCATCAACTGAAGGAAATCTACCTAATTTCCCCTTGGCTAGAGTTCTGGTTCGGTCTAGGTGTATTTTCCCTCCTGCTTTGGCTCATCATGGTACTGTGTTTGGGAAAATTCATTGAAGGAAAATATATTACAATGGACACAGCAAGTCAGAACATCAACCTAGTCCTGAAACCACACAGATCATCCCACGTGAAGAAAAGAGAACTGTCAACAGTAAATGTCACAGCAATTCCAATACCTGGTGGGGTAGTATGGGAGAAAACAGACTATGAGATCTATGGTCCGGTCGAAATCCTGAAGTATCCTCATCAACTAAAGGTTTCCTTAAGTGACTTTGTGACACCAAGTACATTCTCTGATGATTGGGACTTTAACAGTATTAACGACATGATGTCTGATTTAGTAATGTCAGCTAGATTCACAGATCATGATTATTTACAAGGTTCATCTAGTTATGAGCAGTTATTCTGTTACACCCACTATGGGGATCATTACTTGCATAAATCTGCACAGCCTAGAAATGTTTTTATGTATAATCAATGGGAACATTGTTCTACACCACCTAAAAGCAGTTCTAAAGCATTCTTTGAGAAATTCAAATACTTCTCAGGGTTCAACACAAGTAATGCAGAAACGTTTTATTACAAACTGTTAGATAAAACAGGAATGAAAACAATGCTGACAAATTCTAAATTGATATATTCAGAAGCATTTTATGACAAAATGATGACATTTGGTTTTGATTATTGGAAAAATAATATTGAAACGAAAACAATTTGGGCTACAAAAGATTGGCAGGTGCAAGGCATTGAAGCACTATTTAGAACCTGCATGATACCTGAACAAATGTTATTTTTAAATGACACAATACACCAAAGATCTTGTCTTGGCCTAGCTAAGATCAAAGATCTTAAAACACCGTCTATACCAAAGCCAATAGCTGAGAATGCAACCACAGATATTGAGTTAGACGTGTCACACATTTTAAATTTCAACAGAACACATCCTGATTGGAAAAAGTGGTTAATCTGGCCTACAGACACAAATAGCTGTCAAGATAGATTCCTGAACAAAACACAGGGTTTAAAAATGACCAGATTAGACTCAAGATATTCCCAGAGACAACATCCAGGAATTATAACAACATACAGTGTAGGGAAACTCTGCCTTGAATGGCTAACTACATCCACACTGGCTGAAATTAAGCAACACTTGTCTTTGCTAAAAGATGGTGCTGATTTGCGCGACTTCATTCTTGGACCACGCAAACAGCGTCAAAAGCGTTTCATAGTGACCAGTATCTATGCTGCTTACAACGAGGCTTGGAAAGTAAAGCAAATTGAAACTGCTGAAAAAATACGAGAAATTGATCGTATTAATTTGGAGAAATCACTTTCTGTGATAGACAATGGGTTAACGACTCTGTCTTCCAGAATATATTCGTTGGACAATATTGTATCCTCTGCCTTTGATGTGATAGACAGAGATTTGCTAATGTTACAACATGGCCAGTCTCAATTACGCTCTATGATAGAATTAGGCTGGACGCTGCAAAATCTTCGTTCAGGCTATGTGCCTTGGCGTTTAATCAACACAACGTCATTATTTTCCAGTTTTAACCTTACTGATAAACAGATCAGTTTGGCACAGAAAGGAGCAGACTATACAATCCTGAGCATCGAAAAACTCGAGAGATTATCATTGACAATGTCAGAGAGTCCTGTCATTGAATGGATAATACACGGAATTATCACAATTCCGATAACAACTTTCCGATTTAAAAAGTGCCTTGAGTACATACCTGCTGGCCAATATGAACAATTGGGTAAAGGATATGTAAAATCCGAATGGAAATTAGCATACACTCATTCTTGCTATAGTGACAGTGACAAAAATGTATTTCTTAGTGGTGAGAACTGTAAACATTCACTAAGCGGTATACTTTTGTGTCAGGGTATTAATTTAAACGGAGCATGTGATGGAAATTCAAACAACCTTTCATGCCACCAGCTAGTCACACCTGCAACTCAGATAGAGCCCTTCTTTATGCAACTCGCAAACGGGAGTTACATTCTTAGAACGGATCACAGATGTTGTGGCCTGACGCCAGGGAAAAGTTATCTAGTACAAGTTACGTCCATGGTCAAATGTTGTATGCAAGCATTTTTATGGAGTCAGAGAACAGGTTTTTCAGTGTTCAGAAAAATGGCGCTCAGCTTGTCACGGTTAGTATTAGAATGTCGTGGTATAGAATTAGGTGCTTCTTGGCAGAGGAAAACCTTAACCTCTGTAAGAGAAGAGGTACCGGGACCTCTCTCTAATGTAATTGGACAAGAATCCAGAGCACACTTAGTGTATCAAATTAAATTTCAATCTTCAAACGATCAAATAGTTGAAGCGATGGGATAGATCAAACACGCATAAGTATTTCAAAAAGATTTTATTGTTCAACAGTGTTCTTTCCTCAGAATCACTGTGCTTATCACTCTAGCCTACACGTGTTTCATCACAGCATGTGGCTGTGAATCTTCAGGGCTGATCTGAATGATCAAGGCGCGTTATCGGGAGACCGGTGATAATTCCGTCCCGGTCCTAATCGGGATGTTTTGTGTTAGTAGGAAAACGGTACCGAGAGTAATCGGTTGCCGTTTCGTCAAAATGGGGATCGTGTGTATCAGTTCACACAGCGTAGATGCTGTTCGGGCTGTTAGCCCGTGGGTTGAGCCGAGTGCAGCTCCTGTTTCCGATAACGCGCCTTGATCATTCAGATCAGCCCTGAAGATTCACAGCCACATGCTGTGATGAAACACGTGTAGGCTAGAGTGATAAGCACAGTGATTCTGAGGAAAGAACACTGTTGAACAATAAAATCTTTTTGAAATACTTATGCGTGTTTGATCTATCCCATCGCTTCAACTATTTGATCGTTTGAAGATTGAAATTTAATTTGATACACTAAGTGTGCTCTGGATTCTTGTCCAAATGTTGTATGCAAGCATTGTTTCCGAGTGGGCCTCCAGACATAGTGTCTCCCATCTGGCCTCGTCTGAATCTCTATTCTATACGAATTGATACATTAAGCAAAATGAAATCTGTACTTTTACAGACAACCGTGCCTATAACGTCATCTAAAGAGACGTATGATCTTCTAGTCGCAAGGACGGCTACTGAGGTTCATGACCTTTTATCAACAAATTGCCCCGTGCATTTCGTAGAAATGTTCAGCCAACTCCTTAACATGTCTAGTGCAACAAGCATCCCAGGCATATTTAAGACAGTCTTTACGGGACTGCTAACACCCTTCCAGGCAATTTTGGGAATCTTTCCTAATTTTGTGCACTCCATTTTTGGCGGCATACCATTATTTTTGGGACTCGTCGCAGGGATTCTATTTTTGACCCTCCTGCTACGTTATGGCAAGCCTCGGCTCAGACATAGCTCCCATGGGAATGGAAGAGACAATCCTAGCAATGCGCTACCGGGACAGGATAACTAACGTCCTTGGATTTGCCAGGCTGAGAGATCTAAACATGACCTGGTTCCTTTCATTCAGACCGATATGGCAAAATTGCATTTTACCTGTGCTACGGTGTATGCTTTGCGGCGATGAATGCGTGTTGGACATCTGTCTTTCACTTCCATCAGCAGTACCAATGGACGTCGATACTTTGCTCAGTCCAATAACGGCTCACGCATTGTGTTGTCCCCAGCGGCTACCAATCCTGATGACGGCATTCGTAGAGACTCCTGTACTACAGCCAAGTGGTAACAGTGGAGCGAGTGACAAAAGCAACATCATCCAGGTACAACGTTCTGTGAGCATTGCTGGTCCTGCCTTCGATGACAGCAATCATTCTCACACCTGCCAAGTTACAGCGCTATCTAATTTGGTTGAACTATCACCTGAATTTGTAGACCAATTCTTTGAGAGCCTGTCTGATACGATGTTCTCACCCACAGAGAAACAATAACTTTTTGAGAAGCTTTCCGACACACAGCGTTCCCATGAACTCTGAATTCGGCCTTCAGTTTTGATCAACAAAAACTGCCAAGAGCTTTGGAAATCTATTTTCTTTGAATTGGACAATTTTTCTAATATTGACCTTTTTTGGCACGAACAATTCTTTGCTTAACGTAAAAACTATTCTTAGAGAACAGAAGCTTCACACTTCTATTTCTAAACACATCTAGAGACATAACAACATTACACCAGCCTCTAGCACACATGTTATTACAATGCATTTTTATGTGATGATTTATCTCGCATTTCTTCTGTCAGAGATACTTCATGTGTAATTCCTTTTGCATAATCGTTCATTGATTTCAAATGCAATAATTTTTTGAATGAATACTATGCTTTAAAAAACGTACAGTACCTAAATTCCATGTATTACAAGTACGCCTATTTCGAATGCATTTATGTAGTTTGGGGTGGGCAATGTTACACATGCATCTAATTGCTTAGTTTTAGTAATTTTGAAGGACATTAACCCGTGGAGTGGGTGTTGCGTGTTTATCTAGGTTCCTGATCGATACTGTGACCTTATGCCCCTATTCGGCTATAAATCCCTTTATTCCCTATATTGGCATAACCGTTCAAGTGCGATTTTCTGAAAAGTCATCTCTGGCCTCACACGAACAGAGCCACATTCCAGCATAGTTCCCTCTGCCACTTCCTTTGCGACCAATTAGTGCAATGACAGAGCAGTAGTCACTATCTGATATTCCTAGATAACACTCCGAGTTCTTCAACAAGATAAAAACTTAGCAAACCTGGAAATCCCCGCTTGCTATGTTTTGATTAGTAATGGAACTCTAATGAGCAACTGATAACTATCACTTCCTAGTGACATCTTTAATTGACGTCTTATGTCCAGCAAACTTGCGTCAAACCCGGCACCTGTCAGGTATAAATATTACCAACGTTGCCTTAAGCAATGCGAGCCTGTTGCCCGGTTAGGAGCTGTTGTGAGCTGCGAGCTACTGATGCTGGCTGCCTGCATGACCCTGTGTTGGTAAATCTAGCACTCTGTCGCTGCAGCCTGCTATCCTGTGGTGGTGAAGCTGCTGATTACCATTATCGCCGCTACAGCGCGAACTATGGTGCAGTACGCTTAAGGAGCTGAACAGACGTCCCTCTGCGAAGACATCCAGCAGATTCCAGCTGCCCGCGGACGCTGTCCCCCCTCCTTCCTCGACGCGCTGAAGAAAGCCGCTGCCTTTCTCGTGCAGAGAAATCCAGTCCCGGCGCTTCCGGTTTACCCTCGCGGGTGACTGGGATATCGAGAGAGACCCCTGAAGGAGATACCAATCCTCCATCATTCTATTCAGAGGTATGGTGTTGACTAAACCCGTAGACGAGAATTCTTGAAACAAACCTTGGCAAAACCAACTTAACTTAAAGCTACTTACTTACTCCCCTTCTCACGTGTTAGGCTTAGGTCAGGCACACTGGGGTAGGTTTAGTTAGAAGCACCAGTTGAGTATGTTAGCCTAATGTATATATGACTGTATATATGTTTTATTACTTTTAAACCATTGTATGGCTAAGAAACCATATCAATGCTTTTACAGTTCTATTTCGCAATACTTATCTTACTGTACGTACTTTTTATAATAATATTATTGCAATTGTGGCAATACATTTCTCTTGTACGAGAAGAAAGACTGTTCAATAAATGTTAACCTTTTATTGATAAACGCCCGTCTCTCTATTCTCTACATCTCGTGAAAGTAAACTGCACTAGACTGACTGAGTGGAATACATGTCTATTGTTTCACACGACCCTAGAGATTGACTCTTGATCTGAGGAGCAAAGTTGTCATGTTGCACGGTTGTTGGAAAACTGAATCCCTTCTTGTCTGTGCCAAGGAAGCTGATCACTCCCTATGCAGAGAAGAAAGTTTCCAGTGACCTCTGAGCTAGTTGGTAACACAACCCAATTAAGTTTAGCATAGTCAGTGGAGGCCTGGAATATCCGCAGTTCCACGTCGATACTACTGTTTATGTTATTCCAATGCGCAGGGCCTAGTGGGAAACTAGGAACTACACTACAAACTCTGTCCACTCTGCCAGTGCAGCATCGCTTATCTACCACCCCCAATCAATAAACAAGACAATATGAAATGTATTATAGCAATCAATATATAGAATGTCAGAATGTATTGATTCATGAAAAATACTGCTGACTGAGAATGAACCTATATGCAAGGACCATAAATAGGAATATTTTACATTAGTGTACATGTGAGCACAGTAAACATTTAAAAGACAATGCAACAGGTGAAACAGTTTTTTCAAAGTAAAGAGGCTAAAAGAAGCACTTCTGAACAAAAAATACAAATTATGTCTGAAAAGAAAAGTTTGTGAAATAAAAATGTACGAAATAGAGAAAATGTATTGAATGCAACAGAAATAATGAATCCCTGTTCAAACAATAGCAATTGTAATGATAAATAACTGAAATGCCCACGTTACAAATCTGAAAAGTATGGCATTGTAGGAATATTGAATGTTAGTATGAACATCACAACAACAAAGCATCTCTTTGACTTAGAAAAAAGGATAGGTATGAAACACATACATAAATTATTATAAGAACACGGTTAAGAAAAGGGGTGTCAGGAATGAGCCACCTACTGGGTTGTTGAAGTATCTGTAAACTTTTGAAATTAGTCAAAGTGTTTCAAAATTAACAACTCAGAGGGGAACCAAAGATTCTTACAAACTACAGGGTACACTTATAATATGCAAAGTAAATTGTCCATGCAAGAAATTACATACATGAAGCATAGAACAATAAATGTATAATACAGAATTTGCGATAAAGAAAAAGATACTGCACTAAAGTTTGAATATGAACTTGTTGAATCACTGACAAAATATTGATGGACAAAATATCCTGTTCCTAAAATATCGGGACCTAAATATCGATGTCAAAAATACCAACATCCTATCTACATAATGGTAAGTACTAAAATGCCGGAAAGAATATAGTTGTTAAAAATATCGAAGTAAAAAATGTCGTTTTTTTTTAAATCTATTAAAATAATGTCACATAAATTAAATAATACATATAACTTAATAGAACATATTTAAAATATTTAGTAAATATTAACAATTATAAATAATACATATAATTTAAATATAAATTAAACATACATACATAAAATTTAATATCTATTTACTTAATAATAAGTAATAAAAAATATTTTATAAAGTTATAAAATGTTACAAATATATTAAAAATATTATATAATATTATATGTCTTTTGAAACTATATATGTATATATATATATATATATATATATTACCTACTGGCGGTCGCCAGTAGGTATATATAGTTAGGATTTTTTCTCTATGGGACTTTTGAAAATTCTATGCCTAATAACTTTGGCGTTTGTGGACGGAATTGGCTGAAATTTTCAGGAAAATGGCACATTTTGTTTCTGAGCAGCTCCTGGAAATTTGGGGGGGGTTCGTCAAGGGGGGGCCGAGAAAAAAGGGGGGTCCCAAAACGCGTTTTTCCCATGTTATTTTCCATAGGGCGGTTGGACTCACTTTTAGCCCGAACGGCTGAATGGATTTTCACGAAATTTGGCAAAATTGTAGGGACTGTTAGCCCGATGTGCCTTTGCTAGGTCTCAATATATGTGCTTCAATGGATTTTGAGAAATTAACGTTTAAATCAAGATATATATCTGTAACAGCGCTCCGGGCAGCTATCCGGTTAGCGAACCTTTCGCGTAACGGAACTTTGCGATGAGAAGCTGATTGGCCCTCCGGTGTCTGTCAACATTCTAAACAGTCCGGAGAGGCCGCCATCTTGTCTCTCGGTAGGATCGAGAGACAAGAGGAGGCCAAAACAAAGGGGGAAATTACCATAAGGGGGCATAGTAGATCCTCGTTGACCCCCTAGGTTTTATGTGGAGGTTTTAAAAGGGCTTAGAGGGTCCAAAAAAAAATAATTTTTTTTTGCGTGGTAAGCGCCAAGTTCGCGAACCGGATAGCTTTCTGGGCAGCGAACTTTATGGATAAAAGAATGAAAGACTTTTCTAATACTGTATGTTAATTGTTTGTTGTTTTTCTTGTTTTTTTTTGTTTTCTTTGTTTATTTTTTTTTTATTATGTTTCATATTTTATTAAATTTTCTAACATTTCATTGTCAGAAATGTCATAATTTATATAGGGTGTAATTGTTTTTCATTTTGAAGCAAGTTGTCTACTGCTTCAACACATTGTAGAAGTTCGTGGTCTCTACTGTCATCCATAAAGTCATCAAGTTTGTCTTGGCTGTTCTCCTTCAGTTCAATCGAAAATGAAACTTGTTGTTCGCCTTCCATTTTGCCTGAAATTTTGAATAAGAAAATATATATTAGTAGAGATAGGGCACTGTTGGGATTAATTTTAGATAGGCAGTTTTTATCAGTGAATTTATCTTTTGGCAGTGTATAGTATGAGAGTGGAAATAGGACTATAAAAAAGTGTATGTGATTTAACCAAGACAAGCCTTACTCCATTGATAACTATAACAGAGAAGTCTATCTAAATACATTACTACTACAGAGGGATAGTGTATATCTAGCAGAAAAAGTCTACTATATTAAGTCATAGTGCACAATATATTAAATTATAACTTACCTTCACAAAGAAGTTGAAGTTTTTTGAAGCTTTTGAAATAGGAGGTACAACAAGAAGTAGTAGTCAAAATGGCTGTGTTTCCTTCTCTCCCTTTATATATATACAGGTATATAACCAATCAAATGTCAGGTAATAAAAGTAGAAAATGAAAGTAACATTTTCATTGGTTGTCAATTCCAACAATTCAGATGTGTTTTGTGAAGTAATTTACCTCACGGTACTTGGAGAGGTCTACAGGCTAAATGGCTAAATGGAATTTCAATGAAATTTGTGAGAATGGAAGGGATTGTTATGTAGTATGAGCTAATCTATATTTGATGAGAGTGTCTCTAGTCGTTTTTCTGTAAATTACTTTCCCGCCTTTTTTTAGGACCGCTTTCCGGGAAGCTGCCCGGTTAGCGAACCTTAAGCGTCACGGGAGTCCACCATTTTGTGTTTCGTTCGCATTAAGATACAAGATGGAGGGCAAATAATGTTTAGAATGGGTAGAAGGGGTCATGGTAGACTTATCTTGACCCCCTAGGTTTTCTGAGCGTGGCTGAGGAGGCTTATATGTGCGGGAAAAAAATTTTTTTTTAAAAAAATTCCGCGAGGTTAGCTTTCGGTTAGCGAACCGGGTAGCGCTCCGGGGAGCGAATTTTGTGGAAAATTAGTGAAAAAAGTTAGAGAAAAATAATAATTGTGAGTGATCAGATGTAGGGTAGCTCTGAGAAGAGCTTTTGGGTTTATGGTACATTTAGGTACTTATAAGTAGGTACCAATGCACAGTCTTAAATTCAGAATGAAAATTCTGTTGCCCTCATCTGAGAAGTGAACTCCATCTCCTCTGTAGATATCTTGCATGTAGTAACGCAAGTTGTTGTTGTACAGAGAGCCCATTCCATGGTCTCTCATGTAAGCTGAAACAGATTTGTTTACATGCTTCCTCGCTTTCTCAATTTGTGGACAAAATTGGTTGGACCACCTCCATTTCTGTCTTTGGCATATATTGGAATATACCAAGGCAGTTTGAGGAAAAAGTGCCATTAATTGCTCCAAGGTGTCCTTTAAAAGCATTTCCAGACCTACCCCTGTCAAAGTGCCCAAATCATTACCTCCACAGTGCACTATTAACAGGTCAGGTTTTGGCAAATGCATAAAGGTTTTCACCAATGGAATCAATTGGTGACATTTTAATCCTCTTTGGCCCAACCAGTTAATTTCCACATCTTGTAAATTGAGGTTGTGTAAATTTCTGCTCTCAGCATACCTTTGAGCCCAGTGGATGTAACTATGTCCAACAATCCAGACGTTAAACATGGTGGAAGAAGGTTGTTCTGCAGTCAGATGAAGTGTGGTAATGAAAGGGCAGTTGAAACAGTAGGAGTTTCTAAAGAAAAAAAACTGTGGTTTTACTATGCTAATGATTCATTAGCAGTGATTGGTGCATTTCCATTTCTGAAAACAGAAAGTTAGGGTGCATGGATGTGTTCTTTGAAAGATGTAATTTGAATGGTCAAGGAAGAAACAATTAATGAAAGATTGCACTGGATACGCAGGTGCACTGAGAGTTCAGAGTTCAATTGAAACATTGTTTTGTGAATTTGGAAACATGAGAGGTCTTCCAGGAGGTGGTTGCTATGGAAACAAGGCAGACAGGGCAGAGGGGGGAAGGGTTTTGATTTGAAAAAAGTGAGGGAAGAGGTATGATTGGCTAATATGAGAGATATGTGAAAAGAATATCTGTATTTCTGTGCTTTCAATAGCTGCAGCCTTTGGAGTGCATCCTTTTTCTTCTGCTGAAGACAATTTGGTGTATTTCTGAGACTGTTTTCAAAACTCAAAAAATATTTGCTAAGGTGAGAAAAGATTTATTTAATTTAGATAGAGAATAGTATGATTTAAGGAGAAAATGATGAAGAAAGCTGTGTTTTTAAAATGTGGTTTTGTCTCTAGTGATATACTAATAGAATTAGTTTCATAGAGAAATTATAATTGCATATTTGGTGTAACATTCTGGCATGCAGTAACACAAGATATTGTAATACATGGAGGCCATTTCATGGTCTGTTATGTAAGCTGAAACAGATATGTTGCTTTTAAAAACGATTTAAGAAATCAATTACATTTCTGGATATGTACTGCTAGAGCTTTATAGGTTGTTTTGGGCCATATTTATAAGGTATTTGAGTGTCTAAGATGTTGTGTTCGCCTTTTAAAATGTAAAGTGTTCCTCATGGGACAAGTGTCTTGTAAATACGCTCCCACTTGTGCTTCGCAAATTTAGATTTTGATTATGGGAGTTACCTAGCCATGTTAATAGTGTCCCAAAAATGGTGCTAGGGCATTCCAGAAAACACTTTCATGTGTCTCAAGGATATTTTTAGTTATTTCTTCATGAATGCAGGTATACAATTGATTTATATGCTGTGTTTAAAAACGAATTTTGAAATGAATTAAATTTCAGGATATGTACTGTTAGAGCTTCATAGGTTGTTTGGGGTCATATTTAGAAGGCATTTTAGTGTCTTTGAAGTTATTTTTCCCTTTTTAAATGGAAAGCGTTCCTCATGGGGCCCTGAGTAGTTCTTAGCCATGTTATTTAATAGGAAGTGGATAACATGGCTAATAGCATTTGCTGGAAAATGCATGAATATCGCTGATTTTTCTGCTATATTCTTGCATTGTGGCCGTTTTTTTTCACATTGCTTCATAGGTTGTTTGGGTTCATATTTAGAAGGCATTTTAGTGTCTTTGATGTTATTTTTCCCTTTTTAAATGGAAAGCGTTCCTCATGGGGCCCTGAGCAGTTCTTAGCCATGTTATTTAATAGGAAGTGGATAACATGGCTAAGAGCATTTGCTGGAAAATGCATGAATATCGCTGATTTTTTTGCTATATTCATGCATTGTGGCCGTTTTTTTTCACATTGCTTCATAGGTTGTTTGGGTTCATATTTAGGAGGCATTTTAGTGTCTTTGATGTTATTTTTCCCTTTTTAAATGGAAAGCGTTCCTCATGGTGCCCTGAGCAGTTCTTAGCCATGTTATTTAATAGGAAGTGGATAACATGGCTAAGAGCATTTGCTGGAAAATGCATGAATGTCGCTGATTTTTCTGCTATATTCATGCATTGCGGCAGTTTTTTCCACATTGCTTCATAGGTTGTTTGGGTTCATATTTAGAAGGCATTTTAGTGTCTTTGATGTTATTTTTCCCTTTTTAAATGGAAAGCGTTCCTCATGGTGCCCTGAGCAGTTCTTAGCCATGTTATTTAATAGGAAGTGGATAACATGGCTAAGAGCATTTGCTGGAAAATGCATGAATATCGCTGATTTTTCTGCGATATTCATGCATTGCAGGCCTTTTTTTATCACATTTGCAAGCACTTCTTAGCCATGTTATCCAATGGGAGGTGGATAACATGGCTAAGAGCATTTGCTACAAAGGTTGTTTGGGGTTATATACCATTTTTGGGAAATTATTAACATGCCTATCTAACTCCCATAATCAAAATCTAAATTTGCCAACCGTAGGTGGGAGCGTATTTACAATAAATTTGCACCATGAAGAATGTAAAATAGCATACTAGATACTCAAATAACTTATAAATATGACCCAAAACATCTTATGAAGCACTAGTAGTGCATATTCCCAGAAATGTATTGGTTTTCATTTAATGATTTACTTCATTGGTAGGCCTTCACATGTTTTTTTACCTTGGTTTTTTTTCAGTGAAAATCTTATCTGCAACCATGTGTTGGCCTCACCTCAAATAAACAAAACAGGTGATGGACTGAATGTGGATCAATGACACACATTCACCCCAGTCCAAAGATCTGGGCCTAAACAAACCTTTAGATAGGCTACATCTTATCGTCATCCTGAATTAATGATTTAAAATATTAGGGAGTGATTTATGAGTGTTGTATGCCTGTTTTGTACCATTGAGTGTCATTTTTGTGATGCAGTGCTGGTGGAAAATATTTGCTATGTTAAATAATTAGTACGGCATTAAGTTTTAGATGACTGTTATTTATTTACTGTTTGGTAATAGTGGTTAATAACATTTTATATTATATTTTTTCACAGATTCAACTGCAGATTCTTTCATAGTTTGGAAAATGCCTTCCAGAAGTCGAATACGAAAGGCTAGAAAACGTCAAAGACAGCAGGATGATGTTTTATTGCAGCAGTCCTCTTCCCCAAATACTTGTCAAAACACCAAGAAAGGGCCGGGTAAGAGCACGAAATCATTCTTAAGAAATATTTGTAGTAAAAAAAATTTTGCACAAAAAAATGTGTCTGTTCACAAAAAAAAACGTAATTTAAATGGAAAGGAGAGACACATCACAAATGTTACTGGTAGAGGAAGAGATAACTCTGTGCATGATAGTAGAAGGAAACAACAGTTTAGGGACATTCGACAACGAATGTTCCGTAATAGGATATTAGTTAATTTATTGAAAAATATTAAAAAGAAAGGCCAACAGAAAGCGGCATTTTATAGGAAGAAGAAAAATGTAGAGAAAATTATTGATCATGCTTTTGAAATCAAGCGAAAGTTGTTTATTTTGGTAATTAATAGAATTAGGAAACTAAGCAAGGTAATTTCTGATTTCAAAACAAAAAGTAGATGGAAGAGAGTAGTAAATCGTACTAACTTTTGTGAAGTTTTTTCTGGAGAATGGATGCATAGTTCAAGTTCTGAGGCATTTTTTAATGAAGAGACTTATTTTCAGGATAATGATTTGGTGCATGCAGTTGACATCAATGGTCGAGCTTATGAAGTGAAGGATGGTTGTCCAGTTGAAAAAGAACAACTTGTGACAACAGAGACAGAAGAGGCGCTAAGTGATGAGGTTTTAGGAAGACGTCCTAAGGGTCCTGTGTACATTTGGAAGTGTAGTTCTATTTGCAGTGTGCGACAGGTTTCCATCAATTTGCTTTGTGATTTTATACGGACATTTAATAAGAAAAGTTTGAAGCAGAAAATGAAGTTGTTGCAAAATTTAGATCCTTGCAGAGTGAGACAAATGACAGGTTTGCGTGGTCATTCACTGGCTTGTCTTTCCAGGAGAGTATGCCAGAGTGTTTTTCATCATTTCAGGATGCTAGCAGTGCATCATAATAAAGTGAGAAATTTAGTGAGAATGTTGTATTATGCTAAGAGTCCAGCAATTATGCTTAAACAGTTATGTGCTGCTCTTTTGCATGGTTCTGAAATAGATGTGAAGAATCTTTGTGAAGAAATTGAGTTTTGTTACTTTGGTAGTAAAGATGAGAATGTTCAAATTGACCCTGAAGTAGAGGGTAATGTGGAAGATAATGTACAGGTTTCCAGTACAGATAATTTTCAGAAGGAAATTGCCACGTTTCAGATGAAATCAAGTGATAGGCCTAATTTCACTTGTGTATGTTGTCGACGCACTTATTATAAGAATCAGACTAAGGTAGTGGATTTATATGCAAAAAGTGAAAGGGAAAATAATAGTGAATGGAAGGATTTAGCCACATACTTGATGGTAGAAAATTATTTTGATTTGGGATCGGATCAACGTGTGTGTACTTATTGTTGTAATAAATTAAACCAAAACCAGATGCCTGCTAGGGCAGTTCATAATAATCTGGAATTGGTTGAAATTCCTTCTGAATTGAAGGATTTAAATACTTATGAATCTATTTTGATTCAAAGTATCCATCCCTTTCAGGCTATTGTAAGAATGGAGCCAAAGACAGGGAAGTTGCCTCCAGCAGATTTACAGAGAGGATTAAAGGGAAGAGTTGTTTATTTGCCTCTAGATTTGAACAAAAACATTAACACAATTGGAATAGAAAAAGTGGAAGAGGAACCTCTGGTTATCTTGGTTAATGGGGTTCCGACAAAGAATAAGAAAATATGGCAAGATTTAGTGGATGTTAGGAAAGTCAAAAAGGCAACAGTGTATTTGAAGAAAAATAATAAGTACTATAAGAATGTATATGTTGCAGAAGAGGAAGTAAGTGATGAAGAGGATAGCGATTTGTGTGCTGGCCAAATTGAGAAACTAGAGGCCTCTAAAAGTGAAGAAATATATGAACATTATAGTGTTCATCCTTTGCATTCCAAGGAAGTCATGGGGAATGCTATTGAGTTGTTTCAAATGAAACAAGCCAAAGGGAGTCCCATTAGTGTTTGGGAGGAAAGTTTGGAAGCTCGGTGTTTCCCACAGCTATTTCCCATAGGTCAAGGAGGAAGATATGATGAGCGACCTCGTGAAATTCCTGCGTCTGAATACCGGACTTTACGATTGTATGCAGAAGATCCTAGGTTTCGGCAATGCATTCCCTATTTGTTTCATCTCCTGTTTGAAAGCGATCTGTCTGGACTTTCATATGCAGTGAACCACATCTTAAAAAGTGGTATACAGATGCGAAACATCTCGGCAAGTGACTTTATGCATAAAGTCAATGTCCAAGACAGTATTTTGGATTCTCACTTAATTAATCTCATGGCGTGTCAGCGTGGTACTAATGAGTACTGGTACCGTCGTCATGGTGATTTAAAATGTATGCTGAGGAACTTAGGAACTCCGACATGGTTCCTCACTCTGAGCTGTGCTGAGTATGGCTGGGATGACTTACTTGAATTTCTACGAGAGGCAAATGGAAATATTGAAAACATTGAATTCAAGACACCTGGAGAACTGTGTTCTTTGGATCCTGTGAATGTATGCAGGTACTTCAATCATAGATTTGAAGCTATGATGTCTTTCATCACAAATAAAAAGAATCCACCTCTTGGAGAGGTGTTGGATTTCTTCTGGAGAAAGGAGTATCAAGCAAGAGGTGCCCCTCATATACATATGTTGCTGTGGATCAAGGATGCACCTAAATTTGGAACAGATCCGGATGACTTAGTGATGAATTTCATCGAACAGTATTCTACATGTGCTGTTCCAAACGCAACGGAGAAGAAAAGTCTAAGAGAACAAGTTCTACGTTTCCAAAGCCATCGTTGTGGGAAGTACTGTCGTCGTAAATTCAGAAACAAGGACAAGTTCTACACCAAATGTCGTTTCAACTTTCCACGACCGGTGATTTCTAAAGGAAGAGTGAACAGTTTGATGTCTTCGCTGCGACATAATGTGACGAGGAAATCACCCAAGAATACATACAATTTGAAAAGGAACGAAGAGTCCAAGTACATCAATGACTACAACCCAGTGATTTTGTCCATGTGGAATGCGAACATGGATATACAGTTTGTGGCTGACAACTGTATGGCAGTGGCTCGGTATGTGACATCTTACATCACCAAAAAAGAAAAGACCGAACTGAAGGATATGTGGGAGGACATTTCCCATGAAAAGAGCCTCAGCAAGAAGTTGTACAGTTTCAGTCTGAAGATGTTGTCGCATCGAGAAATCGGAGCTTACGAATGTTCTGATCGATTGTCTTCAGCAAGTCTCTATGCCAAATCCAGGAGTCTCGTTTGGGCGAGTCTTGGTCTTGCTGCAACGCGAAATCGAGTTCTAAAACCTGTTCGGGAAATTGAGTATTTGGCAGTAAAGGAACCAAACAGTACCGACATTTTGAAGACCAACATGTTGGATACATATTATCCAAATCGAAGCAGTCACCTTGAGAATGTTTGTCTATATGAGGTTCTCCAAAATTATATATTCAAGAGGAACATCAAAGAAGATATTGAGAAAGGAGTGTATGCTGTAATTGGAAGTGAGGGATGCCTGGTCAAGCAAAGAAAATGCCAATTAGTAAACCATCGAAAATTAAGTGGCGAATCTCCAGAAAAAAAGGAGTTTTTCTATTTAGCACTTTTGCAACTTTTCAAGCCTTGGCGTGCAGAAGAGGAACTGCTTGGAGATTTCCTCTGTTACGAAGACTCTTTCAATGCAGCCAAGGAGTCCATAGAATGTCCTGCTTTTTCTAAATATCAAGAAATGCTAACTTTGGAAATTGAGCAGGAAGCAACGATTGCAGCCGAGATTGCCAGAGACAGTTCTCAGGACAGTCAGAGTTCTGTTTCATTGAGTCAAGATCCACTTGGAGGACCTATTATCGAAAATGAAGCTGCCACTGCTATGAATGAAGTAGAAAGAGCCATGGCACATGCTCAGGAGGATTCAGTTAACTTACAAGACTTGGAAAAACAACTCAACGTTGAGCAGAGGAAAATATATGATGAAGTTACCAAGGAAATTGAGCACGGATTAAGTCATGAGAAGAAAGAGTGCTCGTGTACGTCGTTGAAGCCTGTCCGACTGTACGTGAGTGGAGAAGCGGGAACTGGAAAAAGTTTCCTCATTAAAGCAATCTCTTGTTATTTGCAGGAAAGGACTGAGTCATCGCTGTCTTGTGTTGTCACCGCTCCTACTGGACTGGCAGCACATAATATTAAAGGTATTACTTTGCATCGTCTATTGATGCTGCCGGTGGAGCATGACAACAAATTACAATACAACAAGTTATCTGGAGATGCTTGCTGTGAAGTTTCAAGAGTCTTGAGGAAAATGAAACTACTTATCATTGACGAAGTAAGCATGGTTTCCAATGTCATGCTTGCCTTTGTGCATTTGAGAATGCAAGAAGTACTTAAAACTGAATATGATGTCTTATTTGGTGGGAAACACATTATTGTTTTCGGAGATCTTCTACAGCTGACACCAGTAAAAGGTCAACCTGTGTTCAAAATACTCACGCATGAAGATACCAGGAAGTGCCTAGGGAGCATTGGCAACGTCAATATATGGTTAAACTTCAATTATGCAGAACTGCATCAAAATATGCGTCAGGCAAAGGATGAAGATTACAAGAATATTCTACAAGATATTAGAATTGGAAAAGTGACCGAGTATGGGAAAGAAGCTTTAAATGCACGGTTACTGTCAAATTTGTATCCCAAACAAGAGATTGTGCCTGAGAATATTTTTCAGAAAATTACTGAGAAGAAATCCGGGATATGTCTCATGCCAACTCTTGCAGAATGTGCCATCTTCAACAACAAAATGTTGAATTTAGAAAAGCAAGAGATTGTGAAACTTGAAGCTATCGACAAATTAGAGCATATGGGATCAACAATTATTTTGTCAGATAATTTGAAATCAAAATTGGATTCATTAGAGAAGACTATATCTAAGACAGCGGGTTTTGAAAAGACTCTGAATGTGTGTTTAAATTGCCGAATCATTTTGAGACGGAATTTACATGTAGAAAGAGGTCTGGTAAATGGATCAATGGGTAATGTTGTTGATTTTGAGAAATACAGAAATAGAGATGGAATAGAATTTTTAAGAATTAAATTTGATGGTATTGAGGAAGTACAGAAAATTGCTCGTTGTTCTGCTAGGTTTTTGCTTGTTAAAGACTTATATGTTCGCCGTAAACAGTTTCCTGTTTGCTTGGCATATGCGGTGACAATCCATAAATCGCAAGGTTTAAGTGTAGACTGTGCATTGGTGAATATTGGCAGTTCAGTGTTCAAGGAGGGTATGGCATATGTGGCATTGTCGCGAGTTAGAACTTTATCGGGATTGTACTTGATTGACTGTGATGTCACAAACATTTGTGCGGATCTAGATTGTGTTAAGGAATACAATAGGTTAAGAAGAGAGTATGCGCCACATTTGCCTCAATATCCTTTGTTTGAGAAACGTGTGGTAGGCCGGAAACGTAGAAATAGTAGTAATAGTAGGGAAGTTGTTGCAAAAAGACTAAAAGTCAATGAACCGAAAGTTGTTAGCAGAAATAAAGTGGATTCTGTTGAAGATGTTGTCGGTTTTCAATTTGAAAACAGTTCTGGTGTCAACTGCTATGCAAATGTAGTGGTTAATGTTCTCTTTTCACTAGAGAGTTTAAAAGAACAGATTCTGTTGAATTCTGAACAAATTTTATGCTGTTTGTTGAATTCTGTTTTCGAGAAATGTAGCACTGATCGAACAAAAGTAGAAAGTGTGTCTGAAGTTCGTTATCTGTTAGATGAATGTTCAGGTCAAACAGACTTCTCTGAAAATAATCAGCAAGATTGTCAGGAGTTTTTAATGTGTATGCTTGATATATTGCAAGTTGAGGGTGTAGATGTAGATCACCTGTTTGGGCTTTCTTATCAATGGCAGCATGACTGCGAGAACTGTATGGTATCAAGTACTACTAGTGTAGACTCAGAAAGATTTATATATTTAACTTTGCCAGACAGTAAATCAGTCTCCTTTAATAAGCTAGTAAATGCAGCGGATCACAACATGGAGTGTAGTCAATGTAAATGTGATATGATGTCAACATTATTTATACGTAGATATGGCCAGTATGTCATTTTAATGATGCAACGATGTAGGCCTGATGGAACAAAATTGTCAACTTTAATAAAAAATTTTGTGGCTTCTCAGCTGTCAATATCAGGGAGGACTTTTGTTACTGTAGCAATTATCTATCACGATGGTTCATCAACTACATCAGGACATTATACAGCTTACTTAAAGTCTGGAAACGGCTGGTCATTCTGTAATGATTCTGTTGTAACGTTCAAAAAAAAATTGCCGTTTGACCTTAAAAATTCTTACCTGGTGTTTTTAAAACCAAAATTTTAAGTAGAGGGAATGTAAGTCTGCAATGCTGTCTCGATTAAAAATTCAACTATATAAACCTGATGCAAGTAAGTCTGCTTCATAGTAAGCAGTATCAGTGTCATAGGAAAAGGAGAACATGAGTGACAAAGAAGAGTAAGATATTAGTAGTCCAGGATTGTGAAAATAATCTCAAATATTTTATTTTTGAAAGTTGCGAAAATAGAAAATGTCGGGATTTGATTGGAAGAATTACAAGATTTGCGAATCGCGGCAACATGATTTGGCCTAGTGGAAACATGTGATATAATGAGAGAAGTTTTTTTTCTATGTAACATATTTCACGTATCGATGGAGGTTTTCTTTCAGAAAGTGGCGGGCTGAAAATATTTAAAGCACAACAGAGTGGATGCTGTTTATAGGAGATCCTTCGACGTCATTGAAAGTAAGTTAATTTTAAGAAGTTTTGAAATCAGATTTCTTAGGTTGTATGGGTTTTTTAAACACAGTCATTTTGATTGTGTTTTTTTTTCCCCGCTGTTACATGATGAATACCTTCAAGTCACTGATTTAAGTGAAATTTGATACATTCGGAGAACAGCAAAAATAAACCATTTAACATGTATAATTAATGTTATGCTTTTTGTCCTTATGATATACATTTAGAAATGTGTGGTACATATGGGTAAGCTGAGTTCTGTAAATATCAATTTTAATGCTTAGAGTGCTGTACTTCTGGGTAGTGTTTTTTTTTTTATAAAAAAAAGAGGCCTCACCTCAAAGAAAGCTCTTGAAAGCACACATCTTATTTGCATCCTAAAACAATCATTTACAATGTTAGACACAATTTTTTTATGGCTTTACATCTTTTTTGCGCTGCTATTGCATCACTATTGTGAGACATTAGCAGTGCAAGAAAAACATCATGTTCCAAAATAGGCCTCAGTTCAGCAACATCAAGATACAGTTTCTTTCGAATATATATCTTTAGGATTGTGTAGTGAACGTAGAGAAGCAGAGACTTCTGTAAATGTCAAAGTTGTTGAAAAACTGTTTGTTTTTGAACCTTTTCCCTTGTCTTTTCTAATTTTTAAATACATGTTTTAATATTTTTTGAAATGTTTGTTCTTTGTTTTACAGATTGAAAGTATGGAAAAATATTTAAAAAAGGTAACAAGAATTATAAGGTAAATGTTTTCCACTCTTTTTACCCGCAATGCACTGCTGATGATGTCATTGACACTATCTCTCATTTACTCTCTCTAGCTGTCTTTCTTTTTACATTATTCTCTGATTACTTCCCTTATACTAACTCTTCTTTTTTTAAAAAAAATATTTTTTTAGTTCGCTTAAAGTTCGCGAACCGGTCAGCGAACTTGAAGCGAACCAAAAGAAATAGAGCTTGCCAGAGTGATAAACATTCTAGCAATTTTGTTTGAAAGGGGAGGTAGTTCTGAAAAGAACTGTTTTTTTTTGTTTTTGGTGTTTTATATTTTTTTTTTATTTTTTGAACATTTTTTGATTTTTTTGTATTTTTAGAACTGTTTTATGTTTTTTTTGTTTTTTTTATGGAGGGGAGACAACAAAAAACAGGCTTTCAAAACGGCTCAACTGGAGCAAAAAAAAGAAAATTACTTTTTGGGTGCATTAGGGCATTTATGATTTTCATATGCAATGTTCATGAGGTTGACACTCATGTTGCCATATGACAGCATTTCACCACAGTGAACACAAGATAACTTTATGTGCTGGAAGTTAGGTTGGATGTTTGGCACAGTCTCTTGTGCCTCTCTTCCCGTCAAAGACAATGTGGATGTAGATCTTGCCACAGGAGTTGCCGTCGGATTGTCTACAAGATCCCTTAACTCAGCCCGGCTGTAGTTCAAGGGATGCCACCTGCTCATGTGACGATGCATTGTATAGTTCCCCATACTGTACTTCTTTTCTGTGCCTCTCGACAATGTGTGATCACAGATGAGGCAGGTGGCATATTTTGCATTCACTTTCTTTGTTCCAGGAGGGATGGTGAAAAACTGCCATATGAAACTGGATTTTCGTTTGGAAACCCGGGGCAACTCATCAACAAATTGTTGTTCCTCTGTCTCCTCTTCTTCTTCTTCCTCATCTTCCTCCTCTCTGTTAGTCATAATTTCTCTAGGTGGTCCTCTCTTCTTATGAGGAGGTGGTGGTGGGGGTGCACCAGCTGCAGCAAGAATGGAAGCCATTGTGGATCTTCAGATAAATGGTCTTTCTCTCACCAAGATGAAAGTCAGAGTGAGGAAATAAGGAGGGGTTTACATGATTTGGGGAAAACAAAAGTTCTGAGCCAATGAAAAGTGTTATTTTTAGGTCACATGACCTAGTCATACATCATTTGGAAACCAAAAGTGAAATGAACCAATGAGAAGTTTGATAAACAAGTCACATGACCTGTTCCGCTTACGTTACGCGGCGCGCGCCGCGTCCCAGATCGCTTCTGGACCGCGGTCTGGAGCACTTCCGGGAGCGCTAACGCGACGCGTCATTAGACGCATTACGCGATAACGTGATATGTCGCGCTTCCGCGACGCGTCACTGTTCCGCTAACGTAACGTTGACCGGTTCGCGGACTAGATCGCGGCATCAAGATGAGCTAACGGAAAGCTTCCCGGTTCGCGAACTAGAAGCGAAGAAAAAAATATTTAAAAAAAATTATCAATAAATATCTATATATATTTTGGGATTTAAAGAATAATACATTTTACAGCTACAGATGTTAGCTTTTAAAAAACCAATGAAATTCACTGAAAAAACCATAGGTTATAGACCATATATAGTTAGAAATTTACATTTAAAAAACCATTGAAATTCAATGAAAAAACCATAGGTTATAGACCATATATAGTTAGGAATTCGCATTTACAAAACCTTATTTTACTCGCACAAAACCATTGAAATTCCATATATAGTTAGTTGCACTAACTATATATCGCGCACCCGCAATCCACTGCTGATGATGTCACATATTACATCATTCATGACATGGTCAGTGACATCACTGATGACATCACTGATGACATCTCAAATGACATCACTGATAACATCACTGATGACATCTCATTTAACATTACTGATCATATCACTGATGATATCATTCATGTGATAATACGATGAACCTCTTCAGACTCTAATATAACCTTAGATACAATCAGTGTAAACAGACACTCATAGACTGTCACTCATCCATGGAGTTACTCACACACCTAGTCAGTCATGCAAAGAATCAATCACACCTCCATTTCCTCAACTATACAGTTAGACAAACTTTACTTATTCAAACATATACTAACACATATTTACTCTCTTATACAATCCCTGATACAAGTTCACAATAATCCATACAGCCACTCACACATTCACTGGCTCTTATGCACAGTTATTTATATATGTCAACTCTCACATGTACTGTGCTTTACATATGTACTTACTTTGACATGTAGCACTGAGATATCCATTCACTCACCAATACACTCATGCACACAGTCAACCGCCCATACAGTTGTTTCCACATGCACTTTTGAAACCATACATCTAGTGAATCAACTGCTCACACATCTATGCACAGAGTCATACACCTCCCAGCCACCCACAAACACACACAGTCTCCCATACAAATACTTGGGCAACCAATCAATAACCCATATAGTTACTCATTTAGCTACTTATCAACACATGCAACAGTTTACAGAACAACAGACATAATGATGCACAAATTAAGACAGTTTAGTCACTAACCCATGCACTCAGTGAGACACATTTAATCACTCACTCATACAGTCAGTCATGCACCTACTAAATCCTTCATCCAGACACTTATACATCCACTCATTCTTCAATATGTATGACATATTTTAACTTTACAGAAACATACAGTCACTGGATGTTGTCATCAGTGATGTCATCAGTGATGTCATTTGAGATGTCATCAGTGATGTCATCAGTGATGTCACTGACCATGTCATGAATGATGTAATATGTGACATCATCAGCAGTGGATTGCGGGTGCGCGATATATAGTTAGTGCAACTAACTATATATGGAATTTCAATGGTTTTGTGCGAGTAAAATAAGGTTTTGTAAATGCGAATTCCTAACTATATATGGTCTATAACCTATGGTTTTTTCATTGAATATATATATATATATATATATATATATATGTATATATATATAATAGCAGCCCGTCCTGACCTTGTCCGGGAGCAATCAGGCTTCCCGAACCCCCGCCCGCCTCGACATTGTGCAGCAGCAGCCCAGCTCCCCGCCCGCCCTGACATTGTCAAGCAGCCCGGGCCCCCACCCGCCCCGTCTTGTCCCCCGCCCTCCCCGTCCCCCGCCTGCCCCAACATTGTCAAGCAGCCTGGGCCCCCGCCCGCCCGTCCCGTCCCCCGCCCGCACCCCGGCCTGCCCCAACCCCCACCTGCCCCGACCCCCGCCTGCCCGGAGCCTTACCTCAGCCGCCGCTCCTCCCCTGCGCTCCTCATTTCACCGCTCCGCCGCTCCTCGCTGCTTACCGCTCCTCCCGCCTCTCCGCCGATCCTCACCGCCTTCCTTTATAATAGTAGTATAGATATAGATTTTATACAATAAAGACGTATTCATTCAACACCTCCTGTGCTGTGTTGAGGCCGGGTGTGGTAGATGGTCAGGTTCTGTGCTATGTGATGGTGGGCCAGGATCCAGAGGGTAAAGTTGTCAGGCTGCACACTGCATCCCCACAAAGTTTGGCTGGTTTTATCCTCCCTATAACTACCTCCTTATGTGCACACGCCGTGCATTACATCTTTTTACCACGAGAGGGCGCACAAGTCCTGCAGACGGAGCTCACATCTACACCTTTCAATGTGGTTGTCTTCCAGGTTTGTCTCCTTTCTGTTCCTGTGTTACAAAGCACTTCACTTCACTGTCTTGTGTGGGAGTATAAAGTGCCGTGCCATCCTGTACATCTACACTATGGATTAAAACATTTGTCTGCTTTCCTCAGTCACCAGTGTGCTAAAGCATTATTTCTTGTTCTTCTACCTCTGGTATTTTAAAGCACTGTCCGAAGGCAGGGCCGGGGGTGCGACTCCTTGAGAGACTGGGCGCCTGGGGAGCAGCAGCACCCCAAACTCGCTCAAGATGAGTCCGGGAGGCCCTGTCTGCTGTAAGGGGTTATGTGTGTGCAGGGGGCACTACACAACGGCACCCCCCAGCAGCCCCCGACCTCTCATGTTCCTGAAATTCAGTTGGCATCATGCCCGTTACGACCGCTGGCCTGCCCTCTGCGGCCCCCAGACTCCGAGATTGCAAGGGCAGACACAAGAACAGAACGGAGACGGGGCTCAGATGAGCACTGTTTGCTTTGTTTTGCTTGGCCTGGACTGGAACATTGGCGCATGCATCACCCACAATGGGTTTATTTTGCAGGTAGATGCAGTGTATTGAAATGTCTCTTTCTGATGATGGATTATGAACAAACTGGGTTCATTTAGCAGCAGATTTTTTCACTCCCTCTTCTGCTGCTGAAAGCCCGATTCACCCGTCCAGCGCCCACTCTCTCCCCTCCACCCGCCCTGGAAAGCAGAGACGAAACCAAACTCAGACGAACAGCAGGCCGCGAAGTGCTTGGCTTGCCTGGGACCAGGTACGGAGCCGCAAACCTGCCAACAGTCCGTGACCAAAAAGACTTCGGACATTTCCAGTTTTAAACCCACTAATTCGCAGAAAAGAAGCCACATAACTTGTAACCCAAGATGAACTTACTGGAAATCGGCCTATACGGCATGAAGCCCTAATCAATAACCATGTCCACCCGGTCCGCTGCTCGTCAATGGCCGCTCGTCACCGCTCCTCCCCGCGCCATGTCCGCCGCTCCTCCTCGCGCTCCTGACATGAGCACGCAGGTGGCGGCCGGCGCTACTTCTCAGGGACTATTTTTTTTAATGTAATTTTTTTTAAATATAACGATTTTTTTACTTTATGTAGCCTATGTCCATCTGCACACCCTGAGGATTACAAAGATGTATCGGGTGTGTGGATTGGCGCTGTGGTTCCCGAGTTTACCCGCCTCAAAGCCTCAAAGTTCTTCCTTTATAATAGTAGTATAGATATATATACACACACATACACCTGTAACATACAAAATATATATATATATATTATAAATTAAATTATTAAAATATTTATTAATTTTTAAAACTACATTTTACACTACATTAACTGCAATGGTAGGGAAAGTGTTGGATAGCGGAGGGAAATCAATTACTATTCCCACTCCAACGAGTGCAACAGTAGGGAAAATGTTGAATAATGGAAGGATAAATATTACTATTCCCACTCCAATGAGTGCAACAGTAGGGAAAGTGTTGGATAGCGTAGGGTAAAAATTACTATTCTCACTCCAGTAAGTGCCACAGTAGGGAAAGTGTTGGATAGCGGAGGGGAGTCATTTACTATTCCCACTCCAGCATGTGCAACAGTAGGAAAAGTGTTGGATAGCGGAGGGGTAAAAATTACTAATCCCACTCCAGCGAGAGCAACAGTAGGGAAAGTGTTGGATAGCGAAGGGGATAAAACTAAGATTTACATCTATTCAACCTAAAACCACAAACAAAATAAAAACAAAACAATTACCCAAAATATTTATAACTTAATAATACTATATTAATAATCAACTATTGATTCATGAATTTAAACTAAATTACTTTCCACCCTTTACCTCAACAAACACCAAAACACACACCAAAAAATAATTACACAAATTTCGAAACTCATTTTACAATATTAAATTAATGACAATTAACAACAAACCAATATTTAATGTAAAAATATTTCTTCCCAATATTTACAACTATGAACCCCACAACTCACACATTAAAATTATTCCACGATTAGCCTATTTAATATTGAAATAATTAATTATCATTCTTAACAATTAATTATTTAATTATAAAAAATTACCTACCCCCATATTCCCCTATAAATGACACCACCAATGGTGTAATTAAAATAATTAATTAGCAATTAAATAATTAATGAATTACAATTAATAAGCAAACTATTAAAATAATTACCACAATTAACAAAAAAATATTAAATACATAAATATTAATGAATAAAAACTATTCCCCTATGAACTCTCAACCTGCTACGGAATTAAAACACAAAATGTAATTAAAATAAAATGAATAACTCCTAAAAATGATGAATACATTTATTATAATTAAATTACTTCCCACCCTATTCCCCTATGAACCCACAACACTCTACAGAACTAAAATGCAAAATGTACTTGAAATAAAATAATGTAATACATATAATAAAAAACAAATGCAATACTTAGTCAAAAAAATAGAACACATACATTTAAAATACATACTAAAATACATTACACTAAAAAAATATATTTTTAACAACTATATATTTGCTAATGATATTAATGACTTTAATATTAATGACTTTAATATTTTTTAAAACAATATTAAAGACTTTGATATTGTTAAAAACAATACTACTTACCTAAGACTCGATATTCTATACAACAATATATTCTGACAGTCGATATTTTTGTATCTTGATATTGTGCACTTGATATTAGTGCAAGTCAACAATAACAACTCGATATTCTGTCTGTTTACCGAACTTGTTCATAATGAGAATAGTAACAAAATATCAGTGCAGGAAAAAGTATTTCAGGCCCTAATAGGAAACCATACACATAAAATTAACCTCAGCACAACAGTACTTTCATTAAATAGATGATTGGTCATCAGTAACATTAAAGGATGATTAAAAACGAAGACGCCTTATAACATTGACCAATAATTATAGAACATTTAGAGTGTAATAACTTGTTAAGTAATCACGATCTTGTCTAGAAAAATTGGGAGATAATAAATATGTTTGAAATACATATTTGATGACAGTGAAAAAATCTGTGTTTTAACGTGCAAGTTGACTAATAGAGGACATAGTGCACCATTACAATCTGCCAGCCACCATAACGGAAAATGGGACTGACCGACATAGGTGCAGCGGTCCTACGATGCAAATTAGGATGCGCCCGCCACACTGGTGGGCGCATTCTAGCATTTAACATTGTGGCGGGCAGTGCTGAAAACAGCACCCGTCCCAATATTAACCCGTTGCCAGCGCTGACAATATTCCGCGCTAGTGCGGAACGTTCCATTGTGCTAATGAGATTGGAACGTTCAGCGGACGTGCGCAGCACTAGCGAGGTAGTGCACGCGACGACCGCTGAACGTTCCCCGCACTTAAGGGGTTAAAGGTGCATGTTGTGCCTTGCAATGCACAAGTGACAGGCACTGCGCGGTGCCTGCCACCTTGTGTATGGCAATGTAGGGGGGTACCACAGGTACCCCCCAGTGCAGCCACCCGCCCCCCCGGGGGGACTTCAATGGGCCCCCAAAGTCAATCTCCACATGCCTTTCCATGGCGGAGCCTCTGCCATGGAAAAGCATGCTGATCGCACACATCATAATATGGATGGCGGTGTCTGCAGCAGTACCCCCGCCATGGTA